>NW_027448313.1:0-52454 GCF_038048845.1 Mixophyes fleayi
TAACCACAGCACCCGGAGGAAACCCACGCAAACACAGGGAGAACATACAAACTTCACACAGATAAGGCCATTGTTGATATAAGTACTGGCTCTGCTTACCATTGTCCAGTCTAGTACATAACTGTATTAATGCTGTGAAATATTATTACTTTGAATGCCTTAAATATGCAAGAGCGCATTTGGGTAAGTTTATGCTAATAAAAGATATATGCACTTTTCTTGCCTACCCATACTATTTAATAACCACCAAAAATTAAGCAATATGTAAGCACTGCTTCCAGTTGAAATCAGTCTGTCTGTCTGTCTATCTATCTATCTATCTATCTATCTATCTATCTATCTATCTATCTATCTATCTATCTATCTATCGGTCTGTCTATCTTTAAAACTGAAAGACATCCATTAAAAATACACAATGACAGCATATTTAGTGTGTAATTGATGCTAAAACACAATTCTCACTCTCCTAATATAGCTGATTTTTGACAATGAACTGCATTTTTCATGTGAAGCATTTGATGTCATAAAGATGTAAACCTCACAAAGCTATTCTGTCACTGGTCAGTTTGCTTGACAGACATCTGACTTTAAGGTACTAGCCAATGGAAACATGGTGACATGTAAATATGAAAGCACATTAGGACAAAATATGCAATAAGATAGAGGCAAAGGGTGATGGCTGCTGGGAATGTATTTCATTGATCCCAGAACACCTTTAAATCTAAGTATTAATACTACGTTGATGTACTTTTGAAATTGGAGAGCTACTTTTTACTAAAAGTACATCTCCCTTATATAATTAAGTATAATGCAGACCTGCTCAAAAACTTAGTATAATTAAAGAAGTCTTATGCCATAAATGATGATGATGAGAGCTGCTTATGTGAATGTCTATAGTGGTTTTCTCTACCAGTGTCACTGTATTAGACAACTGTTATCAAACTTAGCAATAATGATGCATTAATCTGCCAATCAAGTGTGGAAGCTGGCTATGTGTATAGGCATAGTAAACACATATCATCATCATCCTCATTATCATTTATTTATATAGTGTCACTAATAGCGCAGCGCTGTACAGAGAACCCATTCACATCAGTCCCTACCCTATTGGAGCTTACAGTCTAAATTCCCTAATATAGACACACACTCACACACAGACAGAGAGGGAGAGACTAGGATCAATTTTGATAGCAGCCAATTAACCTAACAGTATGTTTTTTGGAGTGTGGGAGGAAACCACAGCACCCGGAGGAAACCCACGCAAACACAGGGAGAACATACAAACTTCACACAGATAAGGCCATTGTTGATATAAGTACTGGCTCTGCTTACCATTGTCCAGTCTAGTACATAACTGTATTAATGCTGTGAAATATTATTACTTTGAATGCCTTAAATATGCAAGAGCGCATTTGGGTAAGTTTATGCTAATAAAAGATATATGCACTTTTCTTGCCTACCCATACTATTTAATAACCACCAAAAATTAAGCAATATGTAAGCACTGCTTCCAGTTGAAATCAGTCTGTCTGTCTGTCTATCTATCTATCTATCTATCTATCTATCTATCTATCTATCTATCTATCTATCTATCGGTCTGTCTATCTTTAAAACTGAAAGACATCCATTAAAAATACACAATGACAGCATATTTAGTGTGTAATTGATGCTAAAACACAATTCTCACTCTCCTAATATAGCTGATTTTTGACAATGAACTGCATTTTTCATGTGAAGCATTTGATGTCATAAAGATGTAAACCTCACAAAGCTATTCTGTCACTGGTCAGTTTGCTTGACAGACATCTGACTTTAAGGTACTAGCCAATGGAAACATGGTGACATGTAAATATGAAAGCACATTAGGACAAAATATGCAATAAGATAGAGGCAAAGGGTGATGGCTGCTGGGAATGTATTTCATTGATCCCAGAACACCTTTAAATCTAAGTATTAATACTACGTTGATGTACTTTTGAAATTGGAGAGCTACTTTTTACTAAAAGTACATCTCCCTTATATAATTAAGTATAATGCAGACCTGCTCAAAAACTTAGTATAATTAAAGAAGTCTTATGCCATAAATGATGATGATGAGAGCTGCTTATGTGAATGTCTATAGTGGTTTTCTCTACCAGTGTCACTGTATTAGACAACTGTTATCAAACTTAGCAATAATGATGCATTAATCTGCCAATCAAGTGTGGAAGCTGGCTATGTGTATAGGCATAGTAAACACATATCATCATCATCCTCATTATCATTTATTTATATAGTGTCACTAATAGCGCAGCGCTGTACAGAGAACCCATTCACATCAGTCCCTACCCTATTGGAGCTTACAGTCTAAATTCCCTAATATAGACACACACTCACACACAGACAGAGAGGGAGAGACTAGGATCAATTTTGATAGCAGCCAATTAACCTAACAGTATGTTTTTTGGAGTGTGGGAGGAAACCACAGCACCCGGAGGAAACCCACGCAAACACAGGGAGAACATACAAACTTCACACAGATAAGGCCATTGTTGATATAAGTACTGGCTCTGCTTACCATTGTCCAGTCTAGTACATAACTGTATTAATGCTGTGAAATATTATTACTTTGAATGCCTTAAATATGCAAGAGCGCATTTGGGTAAGTTTATGCTAATAAAAGATATATGCACTTTTCTTGCCTACCCATACTATTTAATAACCACCAAAAATTAAGCAATATGTAAGCACTGCTTCCAGTTGAAATCAGTCTGTCTGTCTGTCTATCTATCTATCTATCTATCTATCTATCTATCTATCTATCTATCTATCTATCTATCTATCTATCTATCGGTCTGTCTATCTTTAAAACTGAAAGACATCCATTAAAAATACACAATGACAGCATATTTAGTGTGTAATTGATGCTAAAACACAATTCTCACTCTCCTAATATAGCTGATTTTTGACAATGAACTGCATTTTTCATGTGAAGCATTTGATGTCATAAAGATGTAAACCTCACAAAGCTATTCTGTCACTGGTCAGTTTGCTTGACAGACATCTGACTTTAAGGTACTAGCCAATGGAAACATGGTGACATGTAAATATGAAAGCACATTAGGACAAAATATGCAATAAGATAGAGGCAAAGGGTGATGGCTGCTGGGAATGTATTTCATTGATCCCAGAACACCTTTAAATCTAAGTATTAATACTACGTTGATGTACTTTTGAAATTGGAGAGCTACTTTTTACTAAAAGTACATCTCCCTTATATAATTAAGTATAATGCAGACCTGCTCAAAAACTTAGTATAATTAAAGAAGTCTTATGCCATAAATGATGATGATGAGAGCTGCTTATGTGAATGTCTATAGTGGTTTTCTCTACCAGTGTCACTGTATTAGACAACTGTTATCAAACTTAGCAATAATGATGCATTAATCTGCCAATCAAGTGTGGAAGCTGGCTATGTGTATAGGCATAGTAAACACATATCATCATCATCCTCATTATCATTTATTTATATAGTGTCACTAATAGCGCAGCGCTGTACAGAGAACCCATTCACATCAGTCCCTACCCTATTGGAGCTTACAGTCTAAATTCCCTAATATAGACACACACTCACACACAGACAGAGAGGGAGAGACTAGGATCAATTTTGATAGCAGCCAATTAACCTAACAGTATGTTTTTTGGAGTGTGGGAGGAAACCACAGCACCCGGAGGAAACCCACGCAAACACAGGGAGAACATACAAACTTCACACAGATAAGGCCATTGTTGATATAAGTACTGGCTCTGCTTACCATTGTCCAGTCTAGTACATAACTGTATTAATGCTGTGAAATATTATTACTTTGAATGCCTTAAATATGCAAGAGCGCATTTGGGTAAGTTTATGCTAATAAAAGATATATGCACTTTTCTTGCCTACCCATACTATTTAATAACCACCAAAAATTAAGCAATATGTAAGCACTGCTTCCAGTTGAAATCAGTCTGTCTGTCTGTCTATCTATCTATCTATCTATCTATCTATCTATCTATCTATCTATCTATCTATCGGTCTGTCTATCTTTAAAACTGAAAGACATCCATTAAAAATACACAATGACAGCATATTTAGTGTGTAATTGATGCTAAAACACAATTCTCACTCTCCTAATATAGCTGATTTTTGACAATGAACTGCATTTTTCATGTGAAGCATTTGATGTCATAAAGATGTAAACCTCACAAAGCTATTCTGTCACTGGTCAGTTTGCTTGACAGACATCTGACTTTAAGGTACTAGCCAATGGAAACATGGTGACATGTAAATATGAAAGCACATTAGGACAAAATATGCAATAAGATAGAGGCAAAGGGTGATGGCTGCTGGGAATGTATTTCATTGATCCCAGAACACCTTTAAATCTAAGTATTAATACTACGTTGATGTACTTTTGAAATTGGAGAGCTACTTTTTACTAAAAGTACATCTCCCTTATATAATTAAGTATAATGCAGACCTGCTCAAAAACTTAGTATAATTAAAGAAGTCTTATGCCATAAATGATGATGATGAGAGCTGCTTATGTGAATGTCTATAGTGGTTTTCTCTACCAGTGTCACTGTATTAGACAACTGTTATCAAACTTAGCAATAATGATGCATTAATCTGCCAATCAAGTGTGGAAGCTGGCTATGTGTATAGGCATAGTAAACACATATCATCATCATCCTCATTATCATTTATTTATATAGTGTCACTAATAGCGCAGCGCTGTACAGAGAACCCATTCACATCAGTCCCTACCCTATTGGAGCTTACAGTCTAAATTCCCTAATATAGACACACACTCACACACAGACAGAGAGGGAGAGACTAGGATCAATTTTGATAGCAGCCAATTAACCTAACAGTATGTTTTTTGGAGTGTGGGAGGAAACCACAGCACCCGGAGGAAACCCACGCAAACACAGGGAGAACATACAAACTTCACACAGATAAGGCCATTGTTGATATAAGTACTGGCTCTGCTTACCATTGTCCAGTCTAGTACATAACTGTATTAATGCTGTGAAATATTATTACTTTGAATGCCTTAAATATGCAAGAGCGCATTTGGGTAAGTTTATGCTAATAAAAGATATATGCACTTTTCTTGCCTACCCATACTATTTAATAACCACCAAAAATTAAGCAATATGTAAGCACTGCTTCCAGTTGAAATCAGTCTGTCTGTCTGTCTATCTATCTATCTATCTATCTATCTATCTATCTATCTATCTATCTATCTATCGGTCTGTCTATCTTTAAAACTGAAAGACATCCATTAAAAATACACAATGACAGCATATTTAGTGTGTAATTGATGCTAAAACACAATTCTCACTCTCCTAATATAGCTGATTTTTGACAATGAACTGCATTTTTCATGTGAAGCATTTGATGTCATAAAGATGTAAACCTCACAAAGCTATTCTGTCACTGGTCAGTTTGCTTGACAGACATCTGACTTTAAGGTACTAGCCAATGGAAACATGGTGACATGTAAATATGAAAGCACATTAGGACAAAATATGCAATAAGATAGAGGCAAAGGGTGATGGCTGCTGGGAATGTATTTCATTGATCCCAGAACACCTTTAAATCTAAGTATTAATACTACGTTGATGTACTTTTGAAATTGGAGAGCTACTTTTTACTAAAAGTACATCTCCCTTATATAATTAAGTATAATGCAGACCTGCTCAAAAACTTAGTATAATTAAAGAAGTCTTATGCCATAAATGATGATGATGAGAGCTGCTTATGTGAATGTCTATAGTGGTTTTCTCTACCAGTGTCACTGTATTAGACAACTGTTATCAAACTTAGCAATAATGATGCATTAATCTGCCAATCAAGTGTGGAAGCTGGCTATGTGTATAGGCATAGTAAACACATATCATCATCATCCTCATTATCATTTATTTATATAGTGTCACTAATAGCGCAGCGCTGTACAGAGAACCCATTCACATCAGTCCCTACCCTATTGGAGCTTACAGTCTAAATTCCCTAATATAGACACACACTCACACACAGACAGAGAGGGAGAGACTAGGATCAATTTTGATAGCAGCCAATTAACCTAACAGTATGTTTTTTGGAGTGTGGGAGGAAACCACAGCACCCGGAGGAAACCCACGCAAACACAGGGAGAACATACAAACTTCACACAGATAAGGCCATTGTTGATATAAGTACTGGCTCTGCTTACCATTGTCCAGTCTAGTACATAACTGTATTAATGCTGTGAAATATTATTACTTTGAATGCCTTAAATATGCAAGAGCGCATTTGGGTAAGTTTATGCTAATAAAAGATATATGCACTTTTCTTGCCTACCCATACTATTTAATAACCACCAAAAATTAAGCAATATGTAAGCACTGCTTCCAGTTGAAATCAGTCTGTCTGTCTGTCTATCTATCTATCTATCTATCTATCTATCTATCTATCTATCTATCTATCTATCTATCTATCTATCTATCGGTCTGTCTATCTTTAAAACTGAAAGACATCCATTAAAAATACACAATGACAGCATATTTAGTGTGTAATTGATGCTAAAACACAATTCTCACTCTCCTAATATAGCTGATTTTTGACAATGAACTGCATTTTTCATGTGAAGCATTTGATGTCATAAAGATGTAAACCTCACAAAGCTATTCTGTCACTGGTCAGTTTGCTTGACAGACATCTGACTTTAAGGTACTAGCCAATGGAAACATGGTGACATGTAAATATGAAAGCACATTAGGACAAAATATGCAATAAGATAGAGGCAAAGGGTGATGGCTGCTGGGAATGTATTTCATTGATCCCAGAACACCTTTAAATCTAAGTATTAATACTACGTTGATGTACTTTTGAAATTGGAGAGCTACTTTTTACTAAAAGTACATCTCCCTTATATAATTAAGTATAATGCAGACCTGCTCAAAAACTTAGTATAATTAAAGAAGTCTTATGCCATAAATGATGATGATGAGAGCTGCTTATGTGAATGTCTATAGTGGTTTTCTCTACCAGTGTCACTGTATTAGACAACTGTTATCAAACTTAGCAATAATGATGCATTAATCTGCCAATCAAGTGTGGAAGCTGGCTATGTGTATAGGCATAGTAAACACATATCATCATCATCCTCATTATCATTTATTTATATAGTGTCACTAATAGCGCAGCGCTGTACAGAGAACCCATTCACATCAGTCCCTACCCTATTGGAGCTTACAGTCTAAATTCCCTAATATAGACACACACTCACACACAGACAGAGAGGGAGAGACTAGGATCAATTTTGATAGCAGCCAATTAACCTAACAGTATGTTTTTTGGAGTGTGGGAGGAAACCACAGCACCCGGAGGAAACCCACGCAAACACAGGGAGAACATACAAACTTCACACAGATAAGGCCATTGTTGATATAAGTACTGGCTCTGCTTACCATTGTCCAGTCTAGTACATAACTGTATTAATGCTGTGAAATATTATTACTTTGAATGCCTTAAATATGCAAGAGCGCATTTGGGTAAGTTTATGCTAATAAAAGATATATGCACTTTTCTTGCCTACCCATACTATTTAATAACCACCAAAAATTAAGCAATATGTAAGCACTGCTTCCAGTTGAAATCAGTCTGTCTGTCTGTCTATCTATCTATCTATCTATCTATCTATCTATCTATCTATCTATCTATCTATCTATCGGTCTGTCTATCTTTAAAACTGAAAGACATCCATTAAAAATACACAATGACAGCATATTTAGTGTGTAATTGATGCTAAAACACAATTCTCACTCTCCTAATATAGCTGATTTTTGACAATGAACTGCATTTTTCATGTGAAGCATTTGATGTCATAAAGATGTAAACCTCACAAAGCTATTCTGTCACTGGTCAGTTTGCTTGACAGACATCTGACTTTAAGGTACTAGCCAATGGAAACATGGTGACATGTAAATATGAAAGCACATTAGGACAAAATATGCAATAAGATAGAGGCAAAGGGTGATGGCTGCTGGGAATGTATTTCATTGATCCCAGAACACCTTTAAATCTAAGTATTAATACTACGTTGATGTACTTTTGAAATTGGAGAGCTACTTTTTACTAAAAGTACATCTCCCTTATATAATTAAGTATAATGCAGACCTGCTCAAAAACTTAGTATAATTAAAGAAGTCTTATGCCATAAATGATGATGATGAGAGCTGCTTATGTGAATGTCTATAGTGGTTTTCTCTACCAGTGTCACTGTATTAGACAACTGTTATCAAACTTAGCAATAATGATGCATTAATCTGCCAATCAAGTGTGGAAGCTGGCTATGTGTATAGGCATAGTAAACACATATCATCATCATCCTCATTATCATTTATTTATATAGTGTCACTAATAGCGCAGCGCTGTACAGAGAACCCATTCACATCAGTCCCTACCCTATTGGAGCTTACAGTCTAAATTCCCTAATATAGACACACACTCACACACAGACAGAGAGGGAGAGACTAGGATCAATTTTGATAGCAGCCAATTAACCTAACAGTATGTTTTTTGGAGTGTGGGAGGAAACCACAGCACCCGGAGGAAACCCACGCAAACACAGGGAGAACATACAAACTTCACACAGATAAGGCCATTGTTGATATAAGTACTGGCTCTGCTTACCATTGTCCAGTCTAGTACATAACTGTATTAATGCTGTGAAATATTATTACTTTGAATGCCTTAAATATGCAAGAGCGCATTTGGGTAAGTTTATGCTAATAAAAGATATATGCACTTTTCTTGCCTACCCATACTATTTAATAACCACCAAAAATTAAGCAATATGTAAGCACTGCTTCCAGTTGAAATCAGTCTGTCTGTCTGTCTATCTATCTATCTATCTATCTATCTATCTATCTATCTATCTATCTATCTATCTATCTATCTATCTATCGGTCTGTCTATCTTTAAAACTGAAAGACATCCATTAAAAATACACAATGACAGCATATTTAGTGTGTAATTGATGCTAAAACACAATTCTCACTCTCCTAATATAGCTGATTTTTGACAATGAACTGCATTTTTCATGTGAAGCATTTGATGTCATAAAGATGTAAACCTCACAAAGCTATTCTGTCACTGGTCAGTTTGCTTGACAGACATCTGACTTTAAGGTACTAGCCAATGGAAACATGGTGACATGTAAATATGAAAGCACATTAGGACAAAATATGCAATAAGATAGAGGCAAAGGGTGATGGCTGCTGGGAATGTATTTCATTGATCCCAGAACACCTTTAAATCTAAGTATTAATACTACGTTGATGTACTTTTGAAATTGGAGAGCTACTTTTTACTAAAAGTACATCTCCCTTATATAATTAAGTATAATGCAGACCTGCTCAAAAACTTAGTATAATTAAAGAAGTCTTATGCCATAAATGATGATGATGAGAGCTGCTTATGTGAATGTCTATAGTGGTTTTCTCTACCAGTGTCACTGTATTAGACAACTGTTATCAAACTTAGCAATAATGATGCATTAATCTGCCAATCAAGTGTGGAAGCTGGCTATGTGTATAGGCATAGTAAACACATATCATCATCATCCTCATTATCATTTATTTATATAGTGTCACTAATAGCGCAGCGCTGTACAGAGAACCCATTCACATCAGTCCCTACCCTATTGGAGCTTACAGTCTAAATTCCCTAATATAGACACACACTCACACACAGACAGAGAGGGAGAGACTAGGATCAATTTTGATAGCAGCCAATTAACCTAACAGTATGTTTTTTGGAGTGTGGGAGGAAACCACAGCACCCGGAGGAAACCCACGCAAACACAGGGAGAACATACAAACTTCACACAGATAAGGCCATTGTTGATATAAGTACTGGCTCTGCTTACCATTGTCCAGTCTAGTACATAACTGTATTAATGCTGTGAAATATTATTACTTTGAATGCCTTAAATATGCAAGAGCGCATTTGGGTAAGTTTATGCTAATAAAAGATATATGCACTTTTCTTGCCTACCCATACTATTTAATAACCACCAAAAATTAAGCAATATGTAAGCACTGCTTCCAGTTGAAATCAGTCTGTCTGTCTGTCTATCTATCTATCTATCTATCTATCTATCTATCTATCTATCTATCTATCTATCGGTCTGTCTATCTTTAAAACTGAAAGACATCCATTAAAAATACACAATGACAGCATATTTAGTGTGTAATTGATGCTAAAACACAATTCTCACTCTCCTAATATAGCTGATTTTTGACAATGAACTGCATTTTTCATGTGAAGCATTTGATGTCATAAAGATGTAAACCTCACAAAGCTATTCTGTCACTGGTCAGTTTGCTTGACAGACATCTGACTTTAAGGTACTAGCCAATGGAAACATGGTGACATGTAAATATGAAAGCACATTAGGACAAAATATGCAATAAGATAGAGGCAAAGGGTGATGGCTGCTGGGAATGTATTTCATTGATCCCAGAACACCTTTAAATCTAAGTATTAATACTACGTTGATGTACTTTTGAAATTGGAGAGCTACTTTTTACTAAAAGTACATCTCCCTTATATAATTAAGTATAATGCAGACCTGCTCAAAAACTTAGTATAATTAAAGAAGTCTTATGCCATAAATGATGATGATGAGAGCTGCTTATGTGAATGTCTATAGTGGTTTTCTCTACCAGTGTCACTGTATTAGACAACTGTTATCAAACTTAGCAATAATGATGCATTAATCTGCCAATCAAGTGTGGAAGCTGGCTATGTGTATAGGCATAGTAAACACATATCATCATCATCCTCATTATCATTTATTTATATAGTGTCACTAATAGCGCAGCGCTGTACAGAGAACCCATTCACATCAGTCCCTACCCTATTGGAGCTTACAGTCTAAATTCCCTAATATAGACACACACTCACACACAGACAGAGAGGGAGAGACTAGGATCAATTTTGATAGCAGCCAATTAACCTAACAGTATGTTTTTTGGAGTGTGGGAGGAAACCACAGCACCCGGAGGAAACCCACGCAAACACAGGGAGAACATACAAACTTCACACAGATAAGGCCATTGTTGATATAAGTACTGGCTCTGCTTACCATTGTCCAGTCTAGTACATAACTGTATTAATGCTGTGAAATATTATTACTTTGAATGCCTTAAATATGCAAGAGCGCATTTGGGTAAGTTTATGCTAATAAAAGATATATGCACTTTTCTTGCCTACCCATACTATTTAATAACCACCAAAAATTAAGCAATATGTAAGCACTGCTTCCAGTTGAAATCAGTCTGTCTGTCTGTCTATCTATCTATCTATCTATCTATCATCTATCTATCTATCTATCTATCGGTCTGTCTATCTTTAAAACTGAAAGACATCCATTAAAAATACACAATGACAGCATATTTAGTGTGTAATTGATGCTAAAACACAATTCTCACTCTCCTAATATAGCTGATTTTTGACAATGAACTGCATTTTTCATGTGAAGCATTTGATGTCATAAAGATGTAAACCTCACAAAGCAATTCTGTCACTGGTCAGTTTGCTTGACAGACATCTGACTTTAAGGTACTAGCCAATGGAAACATGGTGACATGTAAATATGAAAGCACATTAGGACAAAATATGCAATAAGATAGAGGCAAAGGGTGATGGCTGCTGGGAATGTATTTCATTGATCCCAGAACACCTTTAAATCTAAGTATTAATACTACGTTGATGTACTTT
The DNA here is from genome assembly GCF_038048845.1 of Mixophyes fleayi. Taxonomy (NCBI): domain Eukaryota; kingdom Metazoa; phylum Chordata; class Amphibia; order Anura; family Limnodynastidae; genus Mixophyes; species Mixophyes fleayi. Next base: position 11,792 of record NW_027448313.1, read on the forward strand.
TGAAATTGGAGAGCTACTTTTTACTAAAAGTACATCTCCCTTATATAATTAAGTATAATGCAGACCTGCTCAAAAACTTAGTATAATTAAAGAAGTCTTATGCCATAAATGATGATGATGAGAGCTGCTTATGTGAATGTCTATAGTGGTTTTCTCTACCAGTGTCACTGTATTAGACAACTGTTATCAAACTTAGCAATAATGATGCATTAATCTGCCAATCAAGTGTGGAAGCTGGCTATGTGTATAGGCATAGTAAACACATATCATCATCATCCTCATTATCATTTATTTATATAGTGTCACTAATAGCGCAGCGCTGTACAGAGAACCCATTCACATCAGTCCCTACCCTATTGGAGCTTACAGTCTAAATTCCCTAATATAGACACACACTCACACACAGACAGAGAGGGAGAGACTAGGATCAATTTTGATAGCAGCCAATTAACCTAACAGTATGTTTTTTGGAGTGTGGGAGGAAACCACAGCACCCGGAGGAAACCCACGCAAACACAGGGAGAACATACAAACTTCACACAGATAAGGCCATTGTTGATATAAGTACTGGCTCTGCTTACCATTGTCCAGTCTAGTACATAACTGTATTAATGCTGTGAAATATTATTACTTTGAATGCCTTAAATATGCAAGAGCGCATTTGGGTAAGTTTATGCTAATAAAAGATATATGCACTTTTCTTGCCTACCCATACTATTTAATAACCACCAAAAATTAAGCAATATGTAAGCACTGCTTCCAGTTGAAATCAGTCTGTCTGTCTGTCTATCTATCTATCTATCTATCTATCTATCTATCTATCTATCTATCTATCTATCTATCTATCGGTCTGTCTATCTTTAAAACTGAAAGACATCCATTAAAAATACACAATGACAGCATATTTAGTGTGTAATTGATGCTAAAACACAATTCTCACTCTCCTAATATAGCTGATTTTTGACAATGAACTGCATTTTTCATGTGAAGCATTTGATGTCATAAAGATGTAAACCTCACAAAGCAATTCTGTCACTGGTCAGTTTGCTTGACAGACATCTGACTTTAAGGTACTAGCCAATGGAAACATGGTGACATGTAAATATGAAAGCACATTAGGACAAAATATGCAATAAGATAGAGGCAAAGGGTGATGGCTGCTGGGAATGTATTTCATTGATCCCAGAACACCTTTAAATCTAAGTATTAATACTACGTTGATGTACTTTTGAAATTGGAGAGCTACTTTTTACTAAAAGTACATCTCCCTTATATAATTAAGTATAATGCAGACCTGCTCAAAAACTTAGTATAATTAAAGAAGTCTTATGCCATAAATGATGATGATGAGAGCTGCTTATGTGAATGTCTATAGTGGTTTTCTCTACCAGTGTCACTGTATTAGACAACTGTTATCAAACTTAGCAATAATGATGCATTAATCTGCCAATCAAGTGTGGAAGCTGGCTATGTGTATAGGCATAGTAAACACATATCATCATCATCCTCATTATCATTTATTTATATAGTGTCACTAATAGCACAGCGCTGTACAGAGAACCCATTCACATCAGTCCCTACCCTATTGGAGCTTACAGTCTAAATTCCCTAATATAGACACACACTCACACACAGACAGAGAGGGAGAGACTAGGATCAATTTTGATAGCAGCCAATTAACCTAACAGTATGTTTTTTGGAGTGTGGGAGGAAACCACAGCACCCGGAGGAAACCCACGCAAACACAGGGAGAACATACAAACTTCACACAGATAAGGCCATTGTTGATATAAGTACTGGCTCTGCTTACCATTGTCCAGTCTAGTACATAACTGTATTAATGCTGTGAAATATTATTACTTTGAATGCCTTAAATATGCAAGAGCGCATTTGGGTAAGTTTATGCTAATAAAAGATATATGCACTTTTCTTGCCTACCCATACTATTTAATAACCACCAAAAATTAAGCAATATGTAAGCACTGCTTCCAGTTGAAATCAGTCTGTCTGTCTGTCTATCTATCTATCTATCTATCTATCTATCTATCTATCGGTCTGTCTATCTTTAAAACTGAAAGACATCCATTAAAAATACACAATGACAGCATATTTAGTGTGTAATTGATGCTAAAACACAATTCTCACTCTCCTAATATAGCTGATTTTTGACAATGAACTGCATTTTTCATGTGAAGCATTTGATGTCATAAAGATGTAAACCTCACAAAGCAATTCTGTCACTGGTCAGTTTGCTTGACAGACATCTGACTTTAAGGTACTAGCCAATGGAAACATGGTGACATGTAAATATGAAAGCACATTAGGACAAAATATGCAATAAGATAGAGGCAAAGGGTGATGGCTGCTGGGAATGTATTTCATTGATCCCAGAACACCTTTAAATCTAAGTATTAATACTACGTTGATGTACTTTTGAAATTGGAGAGCTACTTTTTACTAAAAGTACATCTCCCTTATATAATTAAGTATAATGCAGACCTGCTCAAAAACTTAGTATAATTAAAGAAGTCTTATGCCATAAATGATGATGATGAGAGCTGCTTATGTGAATGTCTATAGTGGTTTTCTCTACCAGTGTCACTGTATTAGACAACTGTTATCAAACTTAGCAATAATGATGCATTAATCTGCCAATCAAGTGTGGAAGCTGGCTATGTGTATAGGCATAGTAAACACATATCATCATCATCCTCATTATCATTTATTTATATAGTGTCACTAATAGCGCAGCGCTGTACAGAGAACCCATTCACATCAGTCCCTACCCTATTGGAGCTTACAGTCTAAATTCCCTAATATAGACACACACTCACACACAGACAGAGAGGGAGAGACTAGGATCAATTTTGATAGCAGCCAATTAACCTAACAGTATGTTTTTTGGAGTGTGGGAGGAAACCACAGCACCCGGAGGAAACCCACGCAAACACAGGGAGAACATACAAACTTCACACAGATAAGGCCATTGTTGATATAAGTACTGGCTCTGCTTACCATTGTCCAGTCTAGTACATAACTGTATTAATGCTGTGAAATATTATTACTTTGAATGCCTTAAATATGCAAGAGCGCATTTGGGTAAGTTTATGCTAATAAAAGATATATGCACTTTTCTTGCCTACCCATACTATTTAATAACCACCAAAAATTAAGCAATATGTAAGCACTGCTTCCAGTTGAAATCAGTCTGTCTGTCTGTCTATCTATCTATCTATCTATCTATCTATCTATCTATCTATCTATCGGTCTGTCTATCTTTAAAACTGAAAGACATCCATTAAAAATACACAATGACAGCATATTTAGTGTGTAATTGATGCTAAAACACAATTCTCACTCTCCTAATATAGCTGATTTTTGACAATGAACTGCATTTTTCATGTGAAGCATTTGATGTCATAAAGATGTAAACCTCACAAAGCAATTCTGTCACTGGTCAGTTTGCTTGACAGACATCTGACTTTAAGGTACTAGCCAATGGAAACATGGTGACATGTAAATATGAAAGCACATTAGGACAAAATATGCAATAAGATAGAGGCAAAGGGTGATGGCTGCTGGGAATGTATTTCATTGATCCCAGAACACCTTTAAATCTAAGTATTAATACTACGTTGATGTACTTTTGAAATTGGAGAGCTACTTTTTACTAAAAGTACATCTCCCTTATATAATTAAGTATAATGCAGACCTGCTCAAAAACTTAGTATAATTAAAGAAGTCTTATGCCATAAATGATGATGATGAGAGCTGCTTATGTGAATGTCTATAGTGGTTTTCTCTACCAGTGTCACTGTATTAGACAACTGTTATCAAACTTAGCAATAATGATGCATTAATCTGCCAATCAAGTGTGGAAGCTGGCTATGTGTATAGGCATAGTAAACACATATCATCATCATCCTCATTATCATTTATTTATATAGTGTCACTAATAGCGCAGCGCTGTACAGAGAACCCATTCACATCAGTCCCTACCCTATTGGAGCTTACAGTCTAAATTCCCTAATATAGACACACACTCACACACAGACAGAGAGGGAGAGACTAGGATCAATTTTGATAGCAGCCAATTAACCTAACAGTATGTTTTTTGGAGTGTGGGAGGAAACCACAGCACCCGGAGGAAACCCACGCAAACACAGGGAGAACATACAAACTTCACACAGATAAGGCCATTGTTGATATAAGTACTGGCTCTGCTTACCATTGTCCAGTCTAGTACATAACTGTATTAATGCTGTGAAATATTATTACTTTGAATGCCTTAAATATGCAAGAGCGCATTTGGGTAAGTTTATGCTAATAAAAGATATATGCACTTTTCTTGCCTACCCATACTATTTAATAACCACCAAAAATTAAGCATATGTAAGCACTGCTTCCAGTTGAAATCAGTCTGTCTGTCTGTCTATCTATCTATCTATCTATCTATCTATCTATCTATCTATCTATCTATCTATCTATCTATCGGTCTGTCTATCTTTAAAACTGAAAGACATCCATTAAAAATACACAATGACAGCATATTTAGTGTGTAATTGATGCTAAAACACAATTCTCACTCTCCTAATATAGCTGATTTTTGACAATGAACTGCATTTTTCATGTGAAGCATTTGATGTCATAAAGATGTAAACCTCACAAAGCAATTCTGTCACTGGTCAGTTTGCTTGACAGACATCTGACTTTAAGGTACTAGCCAATGGAAACATGGTGACATGTAAATATGAAAGCACATTAGGACAAAATATGCAATAAGATAGAGGCAAAGGGTGATGGCTGCTGGGAATGTATTTCATTGATCCCAGAACACCTTTAAATCTAAGTATTAATACTACGTTGATGTACTTTTGAAATTGGAGAGCTACTTTTTACTAAAAGTACATCTCCCTTATATAATTAAGTATAATGCAGACCTGCTCAAAAACTTAGTATAATTAAAGAAGTCTTATGCCATAAATGATGATGATGAGAGCTGCTTATGTGAATGTCTATAGTGGTTTTCTCTACCAGTGTCACTGTATTAGACAACTGTTATCAAACTTAGCAATAATGATGCATTAATCTGCCAATCAAGTGTGGAAGCTGGCTATGTGTATAGGCATAGTAAACACATATCATCATCATCCTCCTTACATTTATTTATATAGTGTCACTAATAGCACAGCGCTGTACAGAGAACCCATTCACATCAGTCCCTACCTATTGGAGCTTACAGTCTAATTCCCTAATATAGACACACACTCACACACAGACAGAGAGGGAGAGACTAGGATCAATTTTGATAGCAGCCAATTAACCTAACAGTATGTTTTTTGGAGTGTGGGAGGAAACCACAGCACCCGGAGGAAACCCACGCAAACACAGGGAGAACATACAAACTTCACACAGATAAGGCCATTGTTGATATAAGTACTGGCTCTGCTTACCATTGTCCAGTCTAGTACATAACTGTATTAATGCTGTGAAATATTATTACTTTGAATGCCTTAAATATGCAAGAGCGCATTTGGGTAAGTTTATGCTAATAAAAGATATATGCACTTTTCTTGCCTACCCATACTATTTAATACCACCAAAAATTAAGCAATATGTAAGCACTGCTTCCAGTTGAAATCAGTCTGTCTGTCTGTCTATCTATCTATCTATCTATCTATCTATCTATCTATCTATCGGTCTGTCTATCTTTAAAACTGAAAGACATCCATTAAAAATACACAATGACAGCATATTTAGTGTGTAATTGATGCTAAAACACAATTCTCACTCTCCTAATATAGCTGATTTTTGACAATGAACTGCATTTTTCATGTGAAGCATTTGATGTCATAAAGATGTAAACCTCACAAAGCAATTCTGTCACTGGTCAGTTTGCTTGACAGACATCTGACTTTAAGGTACTAGCCAATGGAAACATGGTGACATGTAAATATGAAAGCACATTAGGACAAAATATGCAATAAGATAGAGGCAAAGGGTGATGGCTGCTGGGGAATGTATTTCATTGATCCCAGAACACCTTTAAATCTAAGTATTAATACTACGTTGATGTACTTTTGAAATTGAGAGCTACTTTTTACTAAAAGTACATCTCCCTTATATAATTAAGTATAATGCAGACCTGCTCAAAAACTTAGTATAATTAAAGAAGTCTTATGCCATAAATGATGATGATGAGAGCTGCTTATGTGAATGTCTATAGTGGTTTTCTCTACCAGTGTCACTGTATTAGACAACTGTTATCAAACTTAGCAATAATGATGCATTAATCTGCCAATCAAGTGTGGAAGCTGGCTATGTGTATAGGCATAGTAAACACATATCATCATCATCCTCATTATCATTTATTTATATAGTGTCACTAATAGCGCAGCGCTGTACAGAGAACCCATTCACATCAGTCCCTACCCTATTGGAGCTTACAGTCTAAATTCCCTAATATAGACACACACTCACACACAGACAGAGAGGGAGAGACTAGGATCAATTTTGATAGCAGCCAATTAACCTAACAGTATGTTTTTTGGAGTGTGGGAGGAAACCACAGCAACCCGGAGGAAACCCACGCAAACACAGGGAGAACATACAAACTTCACACAGATAAGGCCATTGTTGATATAAGTACTGGCTCTGCTTACCATTGTCCAGTCTAGTACATAACTGTATTAATGCTGTGAAATATTATTACTTTGAATGCCTTAAATATGCAAGAGCGCATTTGGGTAAGTTTATGCTAATAAAAGATATATGCACTTTTCTTGCCTACCCATACTATTTAATAACCACCAAAAATTAAGCAATATGTAAGCACTGCTTCCAGTTGAAATCAGTCTGTCTGTCTGTCTATCTATCTATCTATCTATCTATCTATCTATCTATCTATCGGTCTGTCTATCTTTAAAACTGAAAGACATCCATTAAAAATACACAATGACAGCATATTTAGTGTGTAATTGATGCTAAAACACAATTCTCACTCTCCTAATATAGCTGATTTTTGACAATGAACTGCATTTTTCATGTGAAGCATTTGATGTCATAAAGATGTAAACCTCACAAAGCAATTCTGTCACTGGTCAGTTTGCTTGACAGACATCTGACTTTAAGGTACTAGCCAATGGAAACATGGTGACATGTAAATATGAAAGCACATTAGGACAAAATATGCAATAAGATAGAGGCAAAGGGTGATGGCTGCTGGGAATGTATTTCATTGATCCCAGAACACCTTTAAATCTAAGTATTAATACTACGTTGATGTACTTTTGAAATTGGAGAGCTACTTTTTACTAAAAGTACATCTCCCTTATATAATTAAGTATAATGCAGACCTGCTCAAAAACTTAGTATAATTAAAGAAGTCTTATGCCATAAATGATGATGATGAGAGCTGCTTATGTGAATGTCTATAGTGGTTTTCTCTACCAGTGTCACTGTATTAGACAACTGTTATCAAACTTAGCAATAATGATGCATTAATCTGCCAATCAAGTGTGGAAGCTGGCTATGTGTATAGGCATAGTAAACACATATCATCATCATCCTCATTATCATTTATTTATATAGTGTCACTAATAGCGCAGCGCTGTACAGAGAACCCATTCACATCAGTCCCTACCCTATTGGAGCTTACAGTCTAAATTCCCTAATATAGACACACACTCACACACAGACAGAGAGGGAGAGACTAGGATCAATTTTGATAGCAGCCAATTAACCTAACAGTATGTTTTTTGGAGTGTGGGAGGAAACCACAGCACCCGGAGGAAACCCACGCAAACACAGGGAGAACATACAAACTTCACACAGATAAGGCCATTGTTGATATAAGTACTGGCTCTGCTTACCATTGTCCAGTCTAGTACATAACTGTATTAATGCTGTGAAATATTATTACTTTGAATGCCTTAAATATGCAAGAGCGCATTTGGGTAAGTTTATGCTAATAAAAGATATATGCACTTTTCTTGCCTACCCATACTATTTAATAACCACCAAAAATTAAGCAATATGTAAGCACTGCTTCCAGTTGAAATCAGTCTGTCTGTCTGTCTATCTATCTATCTATCTATCTATCTATCTATCTATCTATCTATCGGTCTGTCTATCTTTAAAACTGAAAGACATCCATTAAAAATACACAATGACAGCATATTTAGTGTGTAATTGATGCTAAAACACAATTCTCACTCTCCTAATATAGCTGATTTTTGACAATGAACTGCATTTTTCATGTGAAGCATTTGATGTCATAAAGATGTAAACCTCACAAAGCAATTCTGTCACTGGTCAGTTTGCTTGACAGACATCTGACTTTAAGGTACTAGCCAATGGAAACATGGTGACATGTAAATATGAAAGCACATTAGGACAAAATATGCAATAAGATAGAGGCAAAGGGTGATGGCTGCTGGGAATGTATTTCATTGATCCCAGAACACCTTTAAATCTAAGTATTAATACTACGTTGATGTACTTTTGAAATTGGAGAGCTACTTTTTACTAAAAGTACATCTCCCTTATATAATTAAGTATAATGCAGACCTGCTCAAAAACTTAGTATAATTAAAGAAGTCTTATGCCATAAATGATGATGATGAGAGCTGCTTATGTGAATGTCTATAGTGGTTTTCTCTACCAGTGTCACTGTATTAGACAACTGTTATCAAACTTAGCAATAATGATGCATTAATCTGCCAATCAAGTGTGGAAGCTGGCTATGTGTATAGGCATAGTAAACACATATCATCATCATCCTCATTATCATTTATTTATATAGTGTCACTAATAGCGCAGCGCTGTACAGAGAACCCATTCACATCAGTCCCTACCCTATTGGAGCTTACAGTCTAAATTCCCTAATATAGACACACACTCACACACAGACAGAGAGGGAGAGACTAGGATCAATTTTGATAGCAGCCAATTAACCTAACAGTATGTTTTTTGGAGTGTGGGAGGAAACCACAGCACCCGGAGGAAACCCACGCAAACACAGGGAGAACATACAAACTTCACACAGATAAGGCCATTGTTGATATAAGTACTGGCTCTGCTTACCATTGTCCAGTCTAGTACATAACTGTATTAATGCTGTGAAATATTATTACTTTGAATGCCTTAAATATGCAAGAGCGCATTTGGGTAAGTTTATGCTAATAAAAGATATATGCACTTTTCTTGCCTACCCATACTATTTAATAACCACCAAAAATTAAGCAATATGTAAGCACTGCTTCCAGTTGAAATCAGTCTGTCTGTCTGTCTATCTATCTATCTATCTATCTATCTATCTATCTATCTATCTATCGGTCTGTCTATCTTTAAAACTGAAAGACATCCATTAAAAATACACAATGACAGCATATTTAGTGTGTAATTGATGCTAAAACACAATTCTCACTCTCCTAATATAGCTGATTTTTGACAATGAACTGCATTTTTCATGTGAAGCATTTGATGTCATAAAGATGTAAACCTCACAAAGCAATTCTGTCACTGGTCAGTTTGCTTGACAGACATCTGACTTTAAGGTACTAGCCAATGGAAACATGGTGACATGTAAATATGAAAGCACATTAGGACAAAATATGCAATAAGATAGAGGCAAAGGGTGATGGCTGCTGGGAATGTATTTCATTGATCCCAGAACACCTTTAAATCTAAGTATTAATACTACGTTGATGTACTTTTGAAATTGGAGAGCTACTTTTTACTAAAAGTACATCTCCCTTATATAATTAAGTATAATGCAGACCTGCTCAAAAACTTAGTATAATTAAAGAAGTCTTATGCCATAAATGATGATGATGAGAGCTGCTTATGTGAATGTCTATAGTGGTTTTCTCTACCAGTGTCACTGTATTAGACAACTGTTATCAAACTTAGCAATAATGATGCATTAATCTGCCAATCAAGTGTGGAAGCTGGCTATGTGTATAGGCATAGTAAACACATATCATCATCATCCTCATTATCATTTATTTATATAGTGTCACTAATAGCGCAGCGCTGTACAGAGAACCCATTCACATCAGTCCCTACCCTATTGGAGCTTACAGTCTAAATTCCCTAATATAGACACACACTCACACACAGACAGAGAGGGAGAGACTAGGATCAATTTTGATAGCAGCCAATTAACCTAACAGTATGTTTTTTGGAGTGTGGGAGGAAACCACAGCACCCGGAGGAAACCCACGCAAACACAGGGAGAACATACAAACTTCACACAGATAAGGCCATTGTTGATATAAGTACTGGCTCTGCTTACCATTGTCCAGTCTAGTACATAACTGTATTAATGCTGTGAAATATTATTACTTTGAATGCCTTAAATATGCAAGAGCGCATTTGGGTAAGTTTATGCTAATAAAAGATATATGCACTTTTCTTGCCTACCCATACTATTTAATAACCACCAAAAATTAAGCAATATGTAAGCACTGCTTCCAGTTGAAATCAGTCTGTCTGTCTGTCTATCTATCTATCTATCTATCTATCTATCTATCTATCTATCTATCTATCTATCGGTCTGTCTATCTTTAAAACTGAAAGACATCCATTAAAAATACACAATGACAGCATATTTAGTGTGTAATTGATGCTAAAACACAATTCTCACTCTCCTAATATAGCTGATTTTTGACAATGAACTGCATTTTTCATGTGAAGCATTTGATGTCATAAAGATGTAAACCTCACAAAGCAATTCTGTCACTGGTCAGTTTGCTTGACAGACATCTGACTTTAAGGTACTAGCCAATGGAAACATGGTGACATGTAAATATGAAAGCACATTAGGACAAAATATGCAATAAGATAGAGGCAAAGGGTGATGGCTGCTGGGAATGTATTTCATTGATCCCAGAACACCTTTAAATCTAAGTATTAATACTACGTTGATGTACTTTTGAAATTGGAGAGCTACTTTTTACTAAAAGTACATCTCCCTTATATAATTAAGTATAATGCAGACCTGCTCAAAAACTTAGTATAATTAAAGAAGTCTTATGCCATAAATGATGATGATGAGAGCTGCTTATGTGAATGTCTATAGTGGTTTTCTCTACCAGTGTCACTGTATTAGACAACTGTTATCAAACTTAGCAATAATGATGCATTAATCTGCCAATCAAGTGTGGAAGCTGGCTATGTGTATAGGCATAGTAAACACATATCATCATCATCCTCATTATCATTTATTTATATAGTGTCACTAATAGCACAGCGCTGTACAGAGAACCCATTCACATCAGTCCCTACCCTATTGGAGCTTACAGTCTAAATTCCCTAATATAGACACACACTCACACACAGACAGAGAGGGAGAGACTAGGATCAATTTTGATAGCAGCCAATTAACCTAACAGTATGTTTTTTGGAGTGTGGGAGGAAACCACAGCACCCGGAGGAAACCCACGCAAACACAGGGAGAACATACAAACTTCACACAGATAAGGCCATTGTTGATATAAGTACTGGCTCTGCTTACCATTGTCCAGTCTAGTACATAACTGTATTAATGCTGTGAAATATTATTACTTTGAATGCCTTAAATATGCAAGAGCGCATTTGGGTAAGTTTATGCTAATAAAAGATATATGCACTTTTCTTGCCTACCCATACTATTTAATAACCACCAAAAATTAAGCAATATGTAAGCACTGCTTCCAGTTGAAATCAGTCTGTCTGTCTGTCTATCTATCTATCTATCTATCTATCTATCTATCTATCTATCGGTCTGTCTATCTTTAAAACTGAAAGACATCCATTAAAAATACACAATGACAGCATATTTAGTGTGTAATTGATGCTAAAACACAATTCTCACTCTCCTAATATAGCTGATTTTTGACAATGAACTGCATTTTTCATGTGAAGCATTTGATGTCATAAAGATGTAAACCTCACAAAGCAATTCTGTCACTGGTCAGTTTGCTTGACAGACATCTGACTTTAAGGTACTAGCCAATGGAAACATGGTGACATGTAAATATGAAAGCACATTAGGACAAAATATGCAATAAGATAGAGGCAAAGGGTGATGGCTGCTGGGAATGTATTTCATTGATCCCAGAACACCTTTAAATCTAAGTATTAATACTACGTTGATGTACTTTTGAAATTGGAGAGCTACTTTTTACTAAAAGTACATCTCCCTTATATAATTAAGTATAATGCAGACCTGCTCAAAAACTTAGTATAATTAAAGAAGTCTTATGCCATAAATGATGATGATGAGAGCTGCTTATGTGAATGTCTATAGTGGTTTTCTCTACCAGTGTCACTGTATTAGACAACTGTTATCAAACTTAGCAATAATGATGCATTAATCTGCCAATCAAGTGTGGAAGCTGGCTATGTGTATAGGCATAGTAAACACATATCATCATCATCCTCATTATCATTTATTTATATAGTGTCACTAATAGCGCAGCGCTGTACAGAGAACCCATTCACATCAGTCCCTACCCTATTGGAGCTTACAGTCTAAATTCCCTAATATAGACACACACTCACACACAGACAGAGAGGGAGAGACTAGGATCAATTTTGATAGCAGCCAATTAACCTAACAGTATGTTTTTTGGAGTGTGGGAGGAAACCACAGCACCCGGAGGAAACCCACGCAAACACAGGGAGAACATACAAACTTCACACAGATAAGGCCATTGTTGATATAAGTACTGGCTCTGCTTACCATTGTCCAGTCTAGTACATAACTGTATTAATGCTGTGAAATATTATTACTTTGAATGCCTTAAATATGCAAGAGCGCATTTGGGTAAGTTTATGCTAATAAAAGATATATGCACTTTTCTTGCCTACCCATACTATTTAATAACCACCAAAAATTAAGCAATATGTAAGCACTGCTTCCAGTTGAAATCAGTCTGTCTGTCTGTCTATCTATCTATCTATCTATCTATCTATCTATCTATCTATCTATCGGTCTGTCTATCTTTAAAACTGAAAGACATCCATTAAAAATACACAATGACAGCATATTTAGTGTGTAATTGATGCTAAAACACAATTCTCACTCTCCTAATATAGCTGATTTTTGACAATGAACTGCATTTTTCATGTGAAGCATTTGATGTCATAAAGATGTAAACCTCACAAAGCAATTCTGTCACTGGTCAGTTTGCTTGACAGACATCTGACTTTAAGGTACTAGCCAATGGAAACATGGTGACATGTAAATATGAAAGCACATTAGGACAAAATATGCAATAAGATAGAGGCAAAGGGTGATGGCTGCTGGGAATGTATTTCATTGATCCCAGAACACCTTTAAATCTAAGTATTAATACTACGTTGATGTACTTTTGAAATTGGAGAGCTACTTTTTACTAAAAGTACATCTCCCTTATATAATTAAGTATAATGCAGACCTGCTCAAAAACTTAGTATAATTAAAGAAGTCTTATGCCATAAATGATGATGATGAGAGCTGCTTATGTGAATGTCTATAGTGGTTTTCTCTACCAGTGTCACTGTATTAGACAACTGTTATCAAACTTAGCAATAATGATGCATTAATCTGCCAATCAAGTGTGGAAGCTGGCTATGTGTATAGGCATAGTAAACACATATCATCATCATCCTCATTATCATTTATTTATATAGTGTCACTAATAGCGCAGCGCTGTACAGAGAACCCATTCACATCAGTCCCTACCCTATTGGAGCTTACAGTCTAAATTCCCTAATATAGACACACACTCACACACAGACAGAGAGGGAGAGACTAGGATCAATTTTGATAGCAGCCAATTAACCTAACAGTATGTTTTTTGGAGTGTGGGAGGAAACCACAGCACCCGGAGGAAACCCACGCAAACACAGGGAGAACATACAAACTTCACACAGATAAGGCCATTGTTGATATAAGTACTGGCTCTGCTTACCATTGTCCAGTCTAGTACATAACTGTATTAATGCTGTGAAATATTATTACTTTGAATGCCTTAAATATGCAAGAGCGCATTTGGGTAAGTTTATGCTAATAAAAGATATATGCACTTTTCTTGCCTACCCATACTATTTAATAACCACCAAAAATTAAGCAATATGTAAGCACTGCTTCCAGTTGAAATCAGTCTGTCTGTCTGTCTATCTATCTATCTATCTATCTATCTATCTATCTATCTATCTATCGGTCTGTCTATCTTTAAAACTGAAAGACATCCATTAAAAATACACAATGACAGCATATTTAGTGTGTAATTGATGCTAAAACACAATTCTCACTCTCCTAATATAGCTGATTTTTGACAATGAACTGCATTTTTCATGTGAAGCATTTGATGTCATAAAGATGTAAACCTCACAAAGCAATTCTGTCACTGGTCAGTTTGCTTGACAGACATCTGACTTTAAGGTACTAGCCAATGGAAACATGGTGACATGTAAATATGAAAGCACATTAGGACAAAATATGCAATAAGATAGAGGCAAAGGGTGATGGCTGCTGGGAATGTATTTCATTGATCCCAGAACACCTTTAAATCTAAGTATTAATACTACGTTGATGTACTTTTGAAATTGGAGAGCTACTTTTTACTAAAAGTACATCTCCCTTATATAATTAAGTATAATGCAGACCTGCTCAAAAACTTAGTATAATTAAAGAAGTCTTATGCCATAAATGATGATGATGAGAGCTGCTTATGTGAATGTCTATAGTGGTTTTCTCTACCAGTGTCACTGTATTAGACAACTGTTATCAAACTTAGCAATAATGATGCATTAATCTGCCAATCAAGTGTGGAAGCTGGCTATGTGTATAGGCATAGTAAACACATATCATCATCATCCTCATTATCATTTATTTATATAGTGTCACTAATAGCGCAGCGCTGTACAGAGAACCCATTCACATCAGTCCCTACCCTATTGGAGCTTACAGTCTAAATTCCCTAATATAGACACACACTCACACACAGACAGAGAGGGAGAGACTAGGATCAATTTTGATAGCAGCCAATTAACCTAACAGTATGTTTTTTGGAGTGTGGGAGGAAACCACAGCACCCGGAGGAAACCCACGCAAACACAGGGAGAACATACAAACTTCACACAGATAAGGCCATTGTTGATATAAGTACTGGCTCTGCTTACCATTGTCCAGTCTAGTACATAACTGTATTAATGCTGTGAAATATTATTACTTTGAATGCCTTAAATATGCAAGAGCGCATTTGGGTAAGTTTATGCTAATAAAAGATATATGCACTTTTCTTGCCTACCCATACTATTTAATAACCACCAAAAATTAAGCAATATGTAAGCACTGCTTCCAGTTGAAATCAGTCTGTCTGTCTGTCTATCTATCTATCTATCTATCTATCTATCTATCTATCTATCTATCTATCTATCGGTCTGTCTATCTTTAAAACTGAAAGACATCCATTAAAAATACACAATGACAGCATATTTAGTGTGTAATTGATGCTAAAACACAATTCTCACTCTCCTAATATAGCTGATTTTTGACAATGAACTGCATTTTTCATGTGAAGCATTTGATGTCATAAAGATGTAAACCTCACAAAGCAATTCTGTCACTGGTCAGTTTGCTTGACAGACATCTGACTTTAAGGTACTAGCCAATGGAAACATGGTGACATGTAAATATGAAAGCACATTAGGACAAAATATGCAATAAGATAGAGGCAAAGGGTGATGGCTGCTGGGAATGTATTTCATTGATCCCAGAACACCTTTAAATCTAAGTATTAATACTACGTTGATGTACTTTTGAAATTGGAGAGCTACTTTTTACTAAAAGTACATCTCCCTTATATAATTAAGTATAATGCAGACCTGCTCAAAAACTTAGTATAATTAAAGAAGTCTTATGCCATAAATGATGATGATGAGAGCTGCTTATGTGAATGTCTATAGTGGTTTTCTCTACCAGTGTCACTGTATTAGACAACTGTTATCAAACTTAGCAATAATGATGCATTAATCTGCCAATCAAGTGTGGAAGCTGGCTATGTGTATAGGCATAGTAAACACATATCATCATCATCCTCATTATCATTTATTTATATAGTGTCACTAATAGCGCAGCGCTGTACAGAGAACCCATTCACATCAGTCCCTACCCTATTGGAGCTTACAGTCTAAATTCCCTAATATAGACACACACTCACACACAGACAGAGAGGGAGAGACTAGGATCAATTTTGATAGCAGCCAATTAACCTAACAGTATGTTTTTTGGAGTGTGGGAGGAAACCACAGCACCCGGAGGAAACCCACGCAAACACAGGGAGAACATACAAACTTCACACAGATAAGGCCATTGTTGATATAAGTACTGGCTCTGCTTACCATTGTCCAGTCTAGTACATAACTGTATTAATGCTGTGAAATATTATTACTTTGAATGCCTTAAATATGCAAGAGCGCATTTGGGTAAGTTTATGCTAATAAAAGATATATGCACTTTTCTTGCCTACCCATACTATTTAATAACCACCAAAAATTAAGCAATATGTAAGCACTGCTTCCAGTTGAAATCAGTCTGTCTGTCTGTCTATCTATCTATCTATCTATCTATCTATCTATCTATCTATCTATCTATCTATCGGTCTGTCTATCTTTAAAACTGAAAGACATCCATTAAAAATACACAATGACAGCATATTTAGTGTGTAATTGATGCTAAAACACAATTCTCACTCTCCTAATATAGCTGATTTTTGACAATGAACTGCATTTTTCATGTGAAGCATTTGATGTCATAAAGATGTAAACCTCACAAAGCAATTCTGTCACTGGTCAGTTTGCTTGACAGACATCTGACTTTAAGGTACTAGCCAATGGAAACATGGTGACATGTAAATATGAAAGCACATTAGGACAAAATATGCAATAAGATAGAGGCAAAGGGTGATGGCTGCTGGGAATGTATTTCATTGATCCCAGAACACCTTTAAATCTAAGTATTAATACTACGTTGATGTACTTTTAAAATTGGAGAGCTACTTTTTACTAAAAGTACATCTCCCTTATATAATTAAGTATAATGCAGACCTGCTCAAAAACTTAGTATAATTAAAGAAGTCTTATGCCATAAATGATGATGATGAGAGCTGCTTATGTGAATGTCTATAGTGGTTTTCTCTACCAGTGTCACTGTATTAGACAACTGTTATCAAACTTAGCAATAATGATGCATTAATCTGCCAATCAAGTGTGGAAGCTGGCTATGTGTATAGGCATAGTAAACACATATCATCATCATCCTCATTATCATTTATTTATATAGTGTCACTAATAGCGCAGCGCTGTACAGAGAACCCATTCACATCAGTCCCTACCCTATTGGAGCTTACAGTCTAAATTCCCTAATATAGACACACACTCACACACAGACAGAGAGGGAGAGACTAGGATCAATTTTGATAGCAGCCAATTAACCTAACAGTATGTTTTTTGGAGTGTGGGAGGAAACCACAGCACCCGGAGGAAACCCACGCAAACACAGGGAGAACATACAAACTTCACACAGATAAGGCCATTGTTGATATAAGTACTGGCTCTGCTTACCATTGTCCAGTCTAGTACATAACTGTATTAATGCTGTGAAATATTATTACTTTGAATGCCTTAAATATGCAAGAGCGCATTTGGGTAAGTTTATGCTAATAAAAGATATATGCACTTTTCTTGCCTACCCATACTATTTAATAACCACCAAAAATTAAGCAATATGTAAGCACTGCTTCCAGTTGAAATCAGTCTGTCTGTCTGTCTATCTATCTATCTATCTATCTATCTATCTATCTATCTATCTATCTATCGGTCTGTCTATCTTTAAAACTGAAAGACATCCATTAAAAATACACAATGACAGCATATTTAGTGTGTAATTGATGCTAAAACACAATTCTCACTCTCCTAATATAGCTGATTTTTGACAATGAACTGCATTTTTCATGTGAAGCATTTGATGTCATAAAGATGTAAACCTCACAAAGCAATTCTGTCACTGGTCAGTTTGCTTGACAGACATCTGACTTTAAGGTACTAGCCAATGGAAACATGGTGACATGTAAATATGAAAGCACATTAGGACAAAATATGCAATAAGATAGAGGCAAAGGGTGATGGCTGCTGGGAATGTATTTCATTGATCCCAGAACACCTTTAAATCTAAGTATTAATACTACGTTGATGTACTTTTGAAATTGGAGAGCTACTTTTTACTAAAAGTACATCTCCCTTATATAATTAAGTATAATGCAGACCTGCTCAAAAACTTAGTATAATTAAAGAAGTCTTATGCCATAAATGATGATGATGAGAGCTGCTTATGTGAATGTCTATAGTGGTTTTCTCTACCAGTGTCACTGTATTAGACAACTGTTATCAAACTTAGCAATAATGATGCATTAATCTGCCAATCAAGTGTGGAAGCTGGCTATGTGTATAGGCATAGTAAACACATATCATCAT
This sequence comes from Mixophyes fleayi, assembly GCF_038048845.1. Lineage (NCBI taxonomy): Eukaryota > Metazoa > Chordata > Amphibia > Anura > Limnodynastidae > Mixophyes > Mixophyes fleayi. The sequence goes on from NW_027448313.1 coordinate 30,296, forward strand.
CATCCTCATTATCATTTATTTATATAGTGTCACTAATAGCGCAGCGCTGTACAGAGAACCCATTCACATCAGTCCCTACCCTATTGGAGCTTACAGTCTAAATTCCCTAATATAGACACACACTCACACACAGACAGAGAGGGAGAGACTAGGATCAATTTTGATAGCAGCCAATTAACCTAACAGTATGTTTTTTGGAGTGTGGGAGGAAACCACAGCACCCGGAGGAAACCCACGCAAACACAGGGAGAACATACAAACTTCACACAGATAAGGCCATTGTTGATATAAGTACTGGCTCTGCTTACCATTGTCCAGTCTAGTACATAACTGTATTAATGCTGTGAAATATTATTACTTTGAATGCCTTAAATATGCAAGAGCGCATTTGGGTAAGTTTATGCTAATAAAAGATATATGCACTTTTCTTGCCTACCCATACTATTTAATAACCACCAAAAATTAAGCAATATGTAAGCACTGCTTCCAGTTGAAATCAGTCTGTCTGTCTGTCTATCTATCTATCTATCTATCTATCTATCTATCTATCTATCTATCTATCTATCTATCTATCTATCTATCGGTCTGTCTATCTTTAAAACTGAAAGACATCCATTAAAAATACACAATGACAGCATATTTAGTGTGTAATTGATGCTAAAACACAATTCTCACTCTCCTAATATAGCTGATTTTTGACAATGAACTGCATTTTTCATGTGAAGCATTTGATGTCATAAAGATGTAAACCTCACAAAGCAATTCTGTCACTGGTCAGTTTGCTTGACAGACATCTGACTTTAAGGTACTAGCCAATGGAAACATGGTGACATGTAAATATGAAAGCACATTAGGACAAAATATGCAATAAGATAGAGGCAAAGGGTGATGGCTGCTGGGAATGTATTTCATTGATCCCAGAACACCTTTAAATCTAAGTATTAATACTACGTTGATGTACTTTTGAAATTGGAGAGCTACTTTTTACTAAAAGTACATCTCCCTTATATAATTAAGTATAATGCAGACCTGCTCAAAAACTTAGTATAATTAAAGAAGTCTTATGCCATAAATGATGATGATGAGAGCTGCTTATGTGAATGTCTATAGTGGTTTTCTCTACCAGTGTCACTGTATTAGACAACTGTTATCAAACTTAGCAATAATGATGCATTAATCTGCCAATCAAGTGTGGAAGCTGGCTATGTGTATAGGCATAGTAAACACATATCATCATCATCCTCATTATCATTTATTTATATAGTGTCACTAATAGCGCAGCGCTGTACAGAGAACCCATTCACATCAGTCCCTACCCTATTGGAGCTTACAGTCTAAATTCCCTAATATAGACACACACTCACACACAGACAGAGAGGGAGAGACTAGGATCAATTTTGATAGCAGCCAATTAACCTAACAGTATGTTTTTTGGAGTGTGGGAGGAAACCACAGCACCCGGAGGAAACCCACGCAAACACAGGGAGAACATACAAACTTCACACAGATAAGGCCATTGTTGATATAAGTACTGGCTCTGCTTACCATTGTCCAGTCTAGTACATAACTGTATTAATGCTGTGAAATATTATTACTTTGAATGCCTTAAATATGCAAGAGCGCATTTGGGTAAGTTTATGCTAATAAAAGATATATGCACTTTTCTTGCCTACCCATACTATTTAATAACCACCAAAAATTAAGCAATATGTAAGCACTGCTTCCAGTTGAAATCAGTCTGTCTGTCTGTCTATCTATCTATCTATCTATCTATCTATCTATCTATCTATCTATCTATCTATCTATCTATCTATCTATCTATCGGTCTGTCTATCTTTAAAACTGAAAGACATCCATTAAAAATACACAATGACAGCATATTTAGTGTGTAATTGATGCTAAAACACAATTCTCACTCTCCTAATATAGCTGATTTTTGACAATGAACTGCATTTTTCATGTGAAGCATTTGATGTCATAAAGATGTAAACCTCACAAAGCAATTCTGTCACTGGTCAGTTTGCTTGACAGACATCTGACTTTAAGGTACTAGCCAATGGAAACATGGTGACATGTAAATATGAAAGCACATTAGGACAAAATATGCAATAAGATAGAGGCAAAGGGTGATGGCTGCTGGGAATGTATTTCATTGATCCCAGAACACCTTTAAATCTAAGTATTAATACTACGTTGATGTACTTTTGAAATTGGAGAGCTACTTTTTACTAAAAGTACATCTCCCTTATATAATTAAGTATAATGCAGACCTGCTCAAAAACTTAGTATAATTAAAGAAGTCTTATGCCATAAATGATGATGATGAGAGCTGCTTATGTGAATGTCTATAGTGGTTTTCTCTACCAGTGTCACTGTATTAGACAACTGTTATCAAACTTAGCAATAATGATGCATTAATCTGCCAATCAAGTGTGGAAGCTGGCTATGTGTATAGGCATAGTAAACACATATCATCATCATCCTCATTATCATTTATTTATATAGTGTCACTAATAGCGCAGCGCTGTACAGAGAACCCATTCACATCAGTCCCTACCCTATTGGAGCTTACAGTCTAAATTCCCTAATATAGACACACACTCACACACAGACAGAGAGGGAGAGACTAGGATCAATTTTGATAGCAGCCAATTAACCTAACAGTATGTTTTTTGGAGTGTGGGAGGAAACCACAGCACCCGGAGGAAACCCACGCAAACACAGGGAGAACATACAAACTTCACACAGATAAGGCCATTGTTGATATAAGTACTGGCTCTGCTTACCATTGTCCAGTCTAGTACATAACTGTATTAATGCTGTGAAATATTATTACTTTGAATGCCTTAAATATGCAAGAGCGCATTTGGGTAAGTTTATGCTAATAAAAGATATATGCACTTTTCTTGCCTACCCATACTATTTAATAACCACCAAAAATTAAGCAATATGTAAGCACTGCTTCCAGTTGAAATCAGTCTGTCTGTCTGTCTATCTATCTATCTATCTATCTATCTATCTATCTATCTATCGGTCTGTCTATCTTTAAAACTGAAAGACATCCATTAAAAATACACAATGACAGCATATTTAGTGTGTAATTGATGCTAAAACACAATTCTCACTCTCCTAATATAGCTGATTTTTGACAATGAACTGCATTTTTCATGTGAAGCATTTGATGTCATAAAGATGTAAACCTCACAAAGCAATTCTGTCACTGGTCAGTTTGCTTGACAGACATCTGACTTTAAGGTACTAGCCAATGGAAACATGGTGACATGTAAATATGAAAGCACATTAGGACAAAATATGCAATAAGATAGAGGCAAAGGGTGATGGCTGCTGGGAATGTATTTCATTGATCCCAGAACACCTTTAAATCTAAGTATTAATACTACGTTGATGTACTTTTGAAATTGGAGAGCTACTTTTTACTAAAAGTACATCTCCCTTATATAATTAAGTATAATGCAGACCTGCTCAAAAACTTAGTATAATTAAAGAAGTCTTATGCCATAAATGATGATGATGAGAGCTGCTTATGTGAATGTCTATAGTGGTTTTCTCTACCAGTGTCACTGTATTAGACAACTGTTATCAAACTTAGCAATAATGATGCATTAATCTGCCAATCAAGTGTGGAAGCTGGCTATGTGTATAGGCATAGTAAACACATATCATCATCATCCTCATTATCATTTATTTATATAGTGTCACTAATAGCGCAGCGCTGTACAGAGAACCCATTCACATCAGTCCCTACCCTATTGGAGCTTACAGTCTAAATTCCCTAATATAGACACACACTCACACACAGACAGAGAGGGAGAGACTAGGATCAATTTTGATAGCAGCCAATTAACCTAACAGTATGTTTTTTGGAGTGTGGGAGGAAACCACAGCACCCGGAGGAAACCCACGCAAACACAGGGAGAACATACAAACTTCACACAGATAAGGCCATTGTTGATATAAGTACTGGCTCTGCTTACCATTGTCCAGTCTAGTACATAACTGTATTAATGCTGTGAAATATTATTACTTTGAATGCCTTAAATATGCAAGAGCGCATTTGGGTAAGTTTATGCTAATAAAAGATATATGCACTTTTCTTGCCTACCCATACTATTTAATAACCACCAAAAATTAAGCAATATGTAAGCACTGCTTCCAGTTGAAATCAGTCTGTCTGTCTGTCTATCTATCTATCTATCTATCTATCTATCTATCTATCTATCTATCTATCTATCTATCTATCTATCGGTCTGTCTATCTTTAAAACTGAAAGACATCCATTAAAAATACACAATGACAGCATATTTAGTGTGTAATTGATGCTAAAACACAATTCTCACTCTCCTAATATAGCTGATTTTTGACAATGAACTGCATTTTTCATGTGAAGCATTTGATGTCATAAAGATGTAAACCTCACAAAGCAATTCTGTCACTGGTCAGTTTGCTTGACAGACATCTGACTTTAAGGTACTAGCCAATGGAAACATGGTGACATGTAAATATGAAAGCACATTAGGACAAAATATGCAATAAGATAGAGGCAAAGGGTGATGGCTGCTGGGAATGTATTTCATTGATCCCAGAACACCTTTAAATCTAAGTATTAATACTACGTTGATGTACTTTTGAAATTGGAGAGCTACTTTTTACTAAAAGTACATCTCCCTTATATAATTAAGTATAATGCAGACCTGCTCAAAAACTTAGTATAATTAAAGAAGTCTTATGCCATAAATGATGATGATGAGAGCTGCTTATGTGAATGTCTATAGTGGTTTTCTCTACCAGTGTCACTGTATTAGACAACTGTTATCAAACTTAGCAATAATGATGCATTAATCTGCCAATCAAGTGTGGAAGCTGGCTATGTGTATAGGCATAGTAAACACATATCATCATCATCCTCATTATCATTTATTTATATAGTGTCACTAATAGCGCAGCGCTGTACAGAGAACCCATTCACATCAGTCCCTACCCTATTGGAGCTTACAGTCTAAATTCCCTAATATAGACACACACTCACACACAGACAGAGAGGGAGAGACTAGGATCAATTTTGATAGCAGCCAATTAACCTAACAGTATGTTTTTTGGAGTGTGGGAGGAAACCACAGCACCCGGAGGAAACCCACGCAAACACAGGGAGAACATACAAACTTCACACAGATAAGGCCATTGTTGATATAAGTACTGGCTCTGCTTACCATTGTCCAGTCTAGTACATAACTGTATTAATGCTGTGAAATATTATTACTTTGAATGCCTTAAATATGCAAGAGCGCATTTGGGTAAGTTTATGCTAATAAAAGATATATGCACTTTTCTTGCCTACCCATACTATTTAATAACCACCAAAAATTAAGCAATATGTAAGCACTGCTTCCAGTTGAAATCAGTCTGTCTGTCTGTCTATCTATCTATCTATCTATCTATCTATCTATCTATCTATCTATCTATCGGTCTGTCTATCTTTAAAACTGAAAGACATCCATTAAAAATACACAATGACAGCATATTTAGTGTGTAATTGATGCTAAAACACAATTCTCACTCTCCTAATATAGCTGATTTTTGACAATGAACTGCATTTTTCATGTGAAGCATTTGATGTCATAAAGATGTAAACCTCACAAAGCAATTCTGTCACTGGTCAGTTTGCTTGACAGACATCTGACTTTAAGGTACTAGCCAATGGAAACATGGTGACATGTAAATATGAAAGCACATTAGGACAAAATATGCAATAAGATAGAGGCAAAGGGTGATGGCTGCTGGGAATGTATTTCATTGATCCCAGAACACCTTTAAATCTAAGTATTAATACTACGTTGATGTACTTTTGAAATTGGAGAGCTACTTTTTACTAAAAGTACATCTCCCTTATATAATTAAGTATAATGCAGACCTGCTCAAAAACTTAGTATAATTAAAGAAGTCTTATGCCATAAATGATGATGATGAGAGCTGCTTATGTGAATGTCTATAGTGGTTTTCTCTACCAGTGTCACTGTATTAGACAACTGTTATCAAACTTAGCAATAATGATGCATTAATCTGCCAATCAAGTGTGGAAGCTGGCTATGTGTATAGGCATAGTAAACACATATCATCATCATCCTCATTATCATTTATTTATATAGTGTCACTAATAGCGCAGCGCTGTACAGAGAACCCATTCACATCAGTCCCTACCCTATTGGAGCTTACAGTCTAAATTCCCTAATATAGACACACACTCACACACAGACAGAGAGGGAGAGACTAGGATCAATTTTGATAGCAGCCAATTAACCTAACAGTATGTTTTTTGGAGTGTGGGAGGAAACCACAGCACCCGGAGGAAACCCACGCAAACACAGGGAGAACATACAAACTTCACACAGATAAGGCCATTGTTGATATAAGTACTGGCTCTGCTTACCATTGTCCAGTCTAGTACATAACTGTATTAATGCTGTGAAATATTATTACTTTGAATGCCTTAAATATGCAAGAGCGCATTTGGGTAAGTTTATGCTAATAAAAGATATATGCACTTTTCTTGCCTACCCATACTATTTAATAACCACCAAAAATTAAGCAATATGTAAGCACTGCTTCCAGTTGAAATCAGTCTGTCTGTCTGTCTATCTATCTATCTATCTATCTATCTATCTATCTATCTATCTATCTATCGGTCTGTCTATCTTTAAAACTGAAAGACATCCATTAAAAATACACAATGACAGCATATTTAGTGTGTAATTGATGCTAAAACACAATTCTCACTCTCCTAATATAGCTGATTTTTGACAATGAACTGCATTTTTCATGTGAAGCATTTGATGTCATAAAGATGTAAACCTCACAAAGCAATTCTGTCACTGGTCAGTTTGCTTGACAGACATCTGACTTTAAGGTACTAGCCAATGGAAACATGGTGACATGTAAATATGAAAGCACATTAGGACAAAATATGCAATAAGATAGAGGCAAAGGGTGATGGCTGCTGGGAATGTATTTCATTGATCCCAGAACACCTTTAAATCTAAGTATTAATACTACGTTGATGTACTTTTGAAATTGGAGAGCTACTTTTTACTAAAAGTACATCTCCCTTATATAATTAAGTATAATGCAGACCTGCTCAAAAACTTAGTATAATTAAAGAAGTCTTATGCCATAAATGATGATGATGAGAGCTGCTTATGTGAATGTCTATAGTGGTTTTCTCTACCAGTGTATTAGACAACTGTTATCAAACTTAGCAATAATGATGCATTAATCTGCCAATCAAGTGTGGAAGCTGGCTATGTGTATAGGCATAGTAAACACATATCATCATCATCCTCATTATCATTTATTTATATAGTGTCACTAATAGCGCAGCGCTGTACAGAGAACCCATTCACATCAGTCCCTACCCTATTGGAGCTTACAGTCTAAATTCCCTAATATAGACACACACTCACACACAGACAGAGAGGGAGAGACTAGGATCAATTTTGATAGCAGCCAATTAACCTAACAGTATGTTTTTTGGAGTGTGGGAGGAAACCACAGCACCCGGAGGAAACCCACGCAAACACAGGGAGAACATACAAACTTCACACAGATAAGGCCATTGTTGATATAAGTACTGGCTCTGCTTACCATTGTCCAGTCTAGTACATAACTGTATTAATGCTGTGAAATATTATTACTTTGAATGCCTTAAATATGCAAGAGCGCATTTGGGTAAGTTTATGCTAATAAAAGATATATGCACTTTTCTTGCCTACCCATACTATTTAATAACCACCAAAAATTAAGCAATATGTAAGCACTGCTTCCAGTTGAAATCAGTCTGTCTGTCTGTCTATCTATCTATCTATCTATCTATCTATCTATCTATCTATCTATCTATCTATCTATCTATCTATCGGTCTGTCTATCTTTAAAACTGAAAGACATCCATTAAAAATACACAATGACAGCATATTTAGTGTGTAATTGATGCTAAAACACAATTCTCACTCTCCTAATATAGCTGATTTTTGACAATGAACTGCATTTTTCATGTGAAGCATTTGATGTCATAAAGATGTAAACCTCACAAAGCAATTCTGTCACTGGTCAGTTTGCTTGACAGACATCTGACTTTAAGGTACTAGCCAATGGAAACATGGTGACATGTAAATATGAAAGCACATTAGGACAAAATATGCAATAAGATAGAGGCAAAGGGTGATGGCTGCTGGGAATGTATTTCATTGATCCCAGAACACCTTTAAATCTAAGTATTAATACTACGTTGATGTACTTTTGAAATTGGAGAGCTACTTTTTACTAAAAGTACATCTCCCTTATATAATTAAGTATAATGCAGACCTGCTCAAAAACTTAGTATAATTAAAGAAGTCTTATGCCATAAATGATGATGATGAGAGCTGCTTATGTGAATGTCTATAGTGGTTTTCTCTACCAGTGTCACTGTATTAGACAACTGTTATCAAACTTAGCAATAATGATGCATTAATCTGCCAATCAAGTGTGGAAGCTGGCTATGTGTATAGGCATAGTAAACACATATCATCATCATCCTCATTATCATTTATTTATATAGTGTCACTAATAGCGCAGCGCTGTACAGAGAACCCATTCACATCAGTCCCTACCCTATTGGAGCTTACAGTCTAAATTCCCTAATATAGACACACACTCACACACAGACAGAGAGGGAGAGACTAGGATCAATTTTGATAGCAGCCAATTAACCTAACAGTATGTTTTTTGGAGTGTGGGAGGAAACCACAGCACCCGGAGGAAACCCACGCAAACACAGGGAGAACATACAAACTTCACACAGATAAGGCCATTGTTGATATAAGTACTGGCTCTGCTTACCATTGTCCAGTCTAGTACATAACTGTATTAATGCTGTGAAATATTATTACTTTGAATGCCTTAAATATGCAAGAGCGCATTTGGGTAAGTTTATGCTAATAAAAGATATATGCACTTTTCTTGCCTACCCATACTATTTAATAACCACCAAAAATTAAGCAATATGTAAGCACTGCTTCCAGTTGAAATCAGTCTGTCTGTCTGTCTATCTATCTATCTATCTATCTATCTATCTATCTATCTATCTATCTATCTATCTATCTATCGGTCTGTCTATCTTTAAAACTGAAAGACATCCATTAAAAATACACAATGACAGCATATTTAGTGTGTAATTGATGCTAAAACACAATTCTCACTCTCCTAATATAGCTGATTTTTGACAATGAACTGCATTTTTCATGTGAAGCATTTGATGTCATAAAGATGTAAACCTCACAAAGCAATTCTGTCACTGGTCAGTTTGCTTGACAGACATCTGACTTTAAGGTACTAGCCAATGGAAACATGGTGACATGTAAATATGAAAGCACATTAGGACAAAATATGCAATAAGATAGAGGCAAAGGGTGATGGCTGCTGGGAATGTATTTCATTGATCCCAGAACACCTTTAAATCTAAGTATTAATACTACGTTGATGTACTTTTGAAATTGGAGAGCTACTTTTTACTAAAAGTACATCTCCCTTATATAATTAAGTATAATGCAGACCTGCTCAAAAACTTAGTATAATTAAAGAAGTCTTATGCCATAAATGATGATGATGAGAGCTGCTTATGTGAATGTCTATAGTGGTTTTCTCTACCAGTGTCACTGTATTAGACAACTGTTATCAAACTTAGCAATAATGATGCATTAATCTGCCAATCAAGTGTGGAAGCTGGCTATGTGTATAGGCATAGTAAACACATATCATCATCATCCTCATTATCATTTATTTATATAGTGTCACTAATAGCGCAGCGCTGTACAGAGAACCCATTCACATCAGTCCCTACCCTATTGGAGCTTACAGTCTAAATTCCCTAATATAGACACACACTCACACACAGACAGAGAGGGAGAGACTAGGATCAATTTTGATAGCAGCCAATTAACCTAACAGTATGTTTTTTGGAGTGTGGGAGGAAACCACAGCACCCGGAGGAAACCCACGCAAACACAGGGAGAACATACAAACTTCACACAGATAAGGCCATTGTTGATATAAGTACTGGCTCTGCTTACCATTGTCCAGTCTAGTACATAACTGTATTAATGCTGTGAAATATTATTACTTTGAATGCCTTAAATATGCAAGAGCGCATTTGGGTAAGTTTATGCTAATAAAAGATATATGCACTTTTCTTGCCTACCCATACTATTTAATAACCACCAAAAATTAAGCAATATGTAAGCACTGCTTCCAGTTGAAATCAGTCTGTCTGTCTGTCTATCTATCTATCTATCTATCTATCTATCTATCTATCTATCTATCTATCTATCGGTCTGTCTATCTTTAAAACTGAAAGACATCCATTAAAAATACACAATGACAGCATATTTAGTGTGTAATTGATGCTAAAACACAATTCTCACTCTCCTAATATAGCTGATTTTTGACAATGAACTGCATTTTTCATGTGAAGCATTTGATGTCATAAAGATGTAAACCTCACAAAGCAATTCTGTCACTGGTCAGTTTGCTTGACAGACATCTGACTTTAAGGTACTAGCCAATGGAAACATGGTGACATGTAAATATGAAAGCACATTAGGACAAAATATGCAATAAGATAGAGGCAAAGGGTGATGGCTGCTGGGAATGTATTTCATTGATCCCAGAACACCTTTAAATCTAAGTATTAATACTACGTTGATGTACTTTTGAAATTGGAGAGCTACTTTTTACTAAAAGTACATCTCCCTTATATAATTAAGTATAATGCAGACCTGCTCAAAAACTTAGTATAATTAAAGAAGTCTTATGCCATAAATGATGATGATGAGAGCTGCTTATGTGAATGTCTATAGTGGTTTTCTCTACCAGTGTCACTGTATTAGACAACTGTTATCAAACTTAGCAATAATGATGCATTAATCTGCCAATCAAGTGTGGAAGCTGGCTATGTGTATAGGCATAGTAAACACATATCATCATCATCCTCATTATCATTTATTTATATAGTGTCACTAATAGCGCAGCGCTGTACAGAGAACCCATTCACATCAGTCCCTACCCTATTGGAGCTTACAGTCTAAATTCCCTAATATAGACACACACTCACACACAGACAGAGAGGGAGAGACTAGGATCAATTTTGATAGCAGCCAATTAACCTAACAGTATGTTTTTTGGAGTGTGGGAGGAAACCACAGCACCCGGAGGAAACCCACGCAAACACAGGGAGAACATACAAACTTCACACAGATAAGGCCATTGTTGATATAAGTACTGGCTCTGCTTACCATTGTCCAGTCTAGTACATAACTGTATTAATGCTGTGAAATATTATTACTTTGAATGCCTTAAATATGCAAGAGCGCATTTGGGTAAGTTTATGCTAATAAAAGATATATGCACTTTTCTTGCCTACCCATACTATTTAATAACCACCAAAAATTAAGCAATATGTAAGCACTGCTTCCAGTTGAAATCAGTCTGTCTGTCTGTCTATCTATCTATCTATCTATCTATCTATCTATCTATCTATCTATCTATCTATCTATCGGTCTGTCTATCTTTAAAACTGAAAGACATCCATTAAAAATACACAATGACAGCATATTTAGTGTGTAATTGATGCTAAAACACAATTCTCACTCTCCTAATATAGCTGATTTTTGACAATGAACTGCATTTTTCATGTGAAGCATTTGATGTCATAAAGATGTAAACCTCACAAAGCAATTCTGTCACTGGTCAGTTTGCTTGACAGACATCTGACTTTAAGGTACTAGCCAATGGAAACATGGTGACATGTAAATATGAAAGCACATTAGGACAAAATATGCAATAAGATAGAGGCAAAGGGTGATGGCTGCTGGGAATGTATTTCATTGATCCCAGAACACCTTTAAATCTAAGTATTAATACTACGTTGATGTACTTTTGAAATTGGAGAGCTACTTTTTACTAAAAGTACATCTCCCTTATATAATTAAGTATAATGCAGACCTGCTCAAAAACTTAGTATAATTAAAGAAGTCTTATGCCATAAATGATGATGATGAGAGCTGCTTATGTGAATGTCTATAGTGGTTTTCTCTACCAGTGTCACTGTATTAGACAACTGTTATCAAACTTAGCAATAATGATGCATTAATCTGCCAATCAAGTGTGGAAGCTGGCTATGTGTATAGGCATAGTAAACACATATCATCATCATCCTCATTATCATTTATTTATATAGTGTCACTAATAGCGCAGCGCTGTACAGAGAACCCATTCACATCAGTCCCTACCCTATTGGAGCTTACAGTCTAAATTCCCTAATATAGACACACACTCACACACAGACAGAGAGGGAGAGACTAGGATCAATTTTGATAGCAGCCAATTAACCTAACAGTATGTTTTTTGGAGTGTGGGAGGAAACCACAGCACCCGGAGGAAACCCACGCAAACACAGGGAGAACATACAAACTTCACACAGATAAGGCCATTGTTGATATAAGTACTGGCTCTGCTTACCATTGTCCAGTCTAGTACATAACTGTATTAATGCTGTGAAATATTATTACTTTGAATGCCTTAAATATGCAAGAGCGCATTTGGGTAAGTTTATGCTAATAAAAGATATATGCACTTTTCTTGCCTACCCATACTATTTAATAACCACCAAAAATTAAGCAATATGTAAGCACTGCTTCCAGTTGAAATCAGTCTGTCTGTCTGTCTATCTATCTATCTATCTATCTATCTATCTATCTATCTATCTATCTATCTATCTATCTATCGGTCTGTCTATCTTTAAAACTGAAAGACATCCATTAAAAATACACAATGACAGCATATTTAGTGTGTAATTGATGCTAAAACACAATTCTCACTCTCCTAATATAGCTGATTTTTGACAATGAACTGCATTTTTCATGTGAAGCATTTGATGTCATAAAGATGTAAACCTCACAAAGCAATTCTGTCACTGGTCAGTTTGCTTGACAGACATCTGACTTTAAGGTACTAGCCAATGGAAACATGGTGACATGTAAATATGAAAGCACATTAGGACAAAATATGCAATAAGATAGAGGCAAAGGGTGATGGCTGCTGGGAATGTATTTCATTGATCCCAGAACACCTTTAAATCTAAGTATTAATACTACGTTGATGTACTTTTGAAATTGGAGAGCTACTTTTTACTAAAAGTACATCTCCCTTATATAATTAAGTATAATGCAGACCTGCTCAAAAACTTAGTATAATTAAAGAAGTCTTATGCCATAAATGATGATGATGAGAGCTGCTTATGTGAATGTCTATAGTGGTTTTCTCTACCAGTGTCACTGTATTAGACAACTGTTATCAAACTTAGCAATAATGATGCATTAATCTGCCAATCAAGTGTGGAAGCTGGCTATGTGTATAGGCATAGTAAACACATATCATCATCATCCTCATTATCATTTATTTATATAGTGTCACTAATAGCGCAGCGCTGTACAGAGAACCCATTCACATCAGTCCCTACCCTATTGGAGCTTACAGTCTAAATTCCCTAATATAGACACACACTCACACACAGACAGAGAGGGAGAGACTAGGATCAATTTTGATAGCAGCCAATTAACCTAACAGTATGTTTTTTGGAGTGTGGGAGGAAACCACAGCACCCGGAGGAAACCCACGCAAACACAGGGAGAACATACAAACTTCACACAGATAAGGCCATTGTTGATATAAGTACTGGCTCTGCTTACCATTGTCCAGTCTAGTACATAACTGTATTAATGCTGTGAAATATTATTACTTTGAATGCCTTAAATATGCAAGAGCGCATTTGGGTAAGTTTATGCTAATAAAAGATATATGCACTTTTCTTGCCTACCCATACTATTTAATAACCACCAAAAATTAAGCAATATGTAAGCACTGCTTCCAGTTGAAATCAGTCTGTCTGTCTGTCTATCTATCTATCTATCTATCTATCTATCTATCTATCTATCTATCTATCTATCTATCTATCTATCGGTCTGTCTATCTTTAAAACTGAAAGACATCCATTAAAAATACACAATGACAGCATATTTAGTGTGTAATTGATGCTAAAACACAATTCTCACTCTCCTAATATAGCTGATTTTTGACAATGAACTGCATTTTTCATGTGAAGCATTTGATGTCATAAAGATGTAAACCTCACAAAGCAATTCTGTCACTGGTCAGTTTGCTTGACAGACATCTGACTTTAAGGTACTAGCCAATGGAAACATGGTGACATGTAAATATGAAAGCACATTAGGACAAAATATGCAATAAGATAGAGGCAAAGGGTGATGGCTGCTGGGAATGTATTTCATTGATCCCAGAACACCTTTAAATCTAAGTATTAATACTACGTTGATGTACTTTTGAAATTGGAGAGCTACTTTTTACTAAAAGTACATCTCCCTTATATAATTAAGTATAATGCAGACCTGCTCAAAAACTTAGTATAATTAAAGAAGTCTTATGCCATAAATGATGATGATGAGAGCTGCTTATGTGAATGTCTATAGTGGTTTTCTCTACCAGTGTCACTGTATTAGACAACTGTTATCAAACTTAGCAATAATGATGCATTAATCTGCCAATCAAGTGTGGAAGCTGGCTATGTGTATAGGCATAGTAAACACATATCATCATCATCCTCATTATCATTTATTTATATAGTGTCACTAATAGCGCAGCGCTGTACAGAGAACCCATTCACATCAGTCCCTACCCTATTGGAGCTTACAGTCTAAATTCCCTAATATAGACACACACTCACACACAGACAGAGAGGGAGAGACTAGGATCAATTTTGATAGCAGCCAATTAACCTAACAGTATGTTTTTTGGAGTGTGGGAGGAAACCACAGCACCCGGAGGAAACCCACGCAAACACAGGGAGAACATACAAACTTCACACAGATAAGGCCATTGTTGATATAAGTACTGGCTCTGCTTACCATTGTCCAGTCTAGTACATAACTGTATTAATGCTGTGAAATATTATTACTTTGAATGCCTTAAATATGCAAGAGCGCATTTGGGTAAGTTTATGCTAATAAAAGATATATGCACTTTTCTTGCCTACCCATACTATTTAATAACCACCAAAAATTAAGCAATATGTAAGCACTGCTTCCAGTTGAAATCAGTCTGTCTGTCTGTCTATCTATCTATCTATCTATCTATCTATCTATCTATCTATCTATCGGTCTGTCTATCTTTAAAACTGAAAGACATCCATTAAAAATACACAATGACAGCATATTTAGTGTGTAATTGATGCTAAAACACAATTCTCACTCTCCTAATATAGCTGATTTTTGACAATGAACTGCATTTTTCATGTGAAGCATTTGATGTCATAAAGATGTAAACCTCACAAAGCAATTCTGTCACTGGTCAGTTTGCTTGACAGACATCTGACTTTAAGGTACTAGCCAATGGAAACATGGTGACATGTAAATATGAAAGCACATTAGGACAAAATATGCAATAAGATAGAGGCAAAGGGTGATGGCTGCTGGGAATGTATTTCATTGATCCCAGAACACCTTTAAATCTAAGTATTAATACTACGTTGATGTACTTTTGAAATTGGAGAGCTACTTTTTACTAAAAGTACATCTCCCTTATATAATTAAGTATAATGCAGACCTGCTCAAAAACTTAGTATAATTAAAGAAGTCTTATGCCATAAATGATGATGATGAGAGCTGCTTATGTGAATGTCTATAGTGGTTTTCTCTACCAGTGTCACTGTATTAGACAACTGTTATCAAACTTAGCAATAATGATGCATTAATCTGCCAATCAAGTGTGGAAGCTGGCTATGTGTATAGGCATAGTAAACACATATCATCATCATCCTCATTATCATTTATTTATATAGTGTCACTAATAGCGCAGCGCTGTACAGAGAACCCATTCACATCAGTCCCTACCCTATTGGAGCTTACAGTCTAAATTCCCTAATATAGACACACACTCACACACAGACAGAGAGGGAGAGACTAGGATCAATTTTGATAGCAGCCAATTAACCTAACAGTATGTTTTTTGGAGTGTGGGAGGAAACCACAGCACCCGGAGGAAACCCACGCAAACACAGGGAGAACATACAAACTTCACACAGATAAGGCCATTGTTGATATAAGTACTGGCTCTGCTTACCATTGTCCAGTCTAGTACATAACTGTATTAATGCTGTGAAATATTATTACTTTGAATGCCTTAAATATGCAAGAGCGCATTTGGGTAAGTTTATGCTAATAAAAGATATATGCACTTTTCTTGCCTACCCATACTATTTAATAACCACCAAAAATTAAGCAATATGTAAGCACTGCTTCCAGTTGAAATCAGTCTGTCTGTCTGTCTATCTATCTATCTATCTATCTATCTATCTATCTATCTATCTATCTATCTATCTATCGGTCTGTCTATCTTTAAAACTGAAAGACATCCATTAAAAATACACAATGACAGCATATTTAGTGTGTAATTGATGCTAAAACACAATTCTCACTCTCCTAATATAGCTGATTTTTGACAATGAACTGCATTTTTCATGTGAAGCATTTGATGTCATAAAGATGTAAACCTCACAAAGCAATTCTGTCACTGGTCAGTTTGCTTGACAGACATCTGACTTTAAGGTACTAGCCAATGGAAACATGGTGACATGTAAATATGAAAGCACATTAGGACAAAATATGCAATAAGATAGAGGCAAAGGGTGATGGCTGCTGGGAATGTATTTCATTGATCCCAGAACACCTTTAAATCTAAGTATTAATACTACGTTGATGTACTTTTGAAATTGGAGAGCTACTTTTTACTAAAAGTACATCTCCCTTATATAATTAAGTATAATGCAGACCTGCTCAAAAACTTAGTATAATTAAAGAAGTCTTATGCCATAAATGATGATGATGAGAGCTGCTTATGTGAATGTCTATAGTGGTTTTCTCTACCAGTGTCACTGTATTAGACAACTGTTATCAAACTTAGCAATAATGATGCATTAATCTGCCAATCAAGTGTGGAAGCTGGCTATGTGTATAGGCATAGTAAACACATATCATCATCATCCTCATTATCATTTATTTATATAGTGTCACTAATAGCGCAGCGCTGTACAGAGAACCCATTCACATCAGTCCCTACCCTATTGGAGCTTACAGTCTAAATTCCCTAATATAGACACACACTCACACACAGACAGAGAGGGAGAGACTAGGATCAATTTTGATAGCAGCCAATTAACCTAACAGTATGTTTTTTGGAGTGTGGGAGGAAACCACAGCACCCGGAGGAAACCCACGCAAACACAGGGAGAACATACAAACTTCACACAGATAAGGCCATTGTTGATATAAGTACTGGCTCTGCTTACCATTGTCCAGTCTAGTACATAACTGTATTAATGCTGTGAAATATTATTACTTTGAATGCCTTAAATATGCAAGAGCGCATTTGGGTAAGTTTATGCTAATAAAAGATATATGCACTTTTCTTGCCTACCCATACTATTTAATAACCACCAAAAATTAAGCAATATGTAAGCACTGCTTCCAGTTGAAATCAGTCTGTCTGTCTGTCTATCTATCTATCTATCTATCTATCTATCTATCTATCTATCTATCTATCTATCTATCTATCGGTCTGTCTATCTTTAAAACTGAAAGACATCCATTAAAATACACAATGACAGCATATTTAGTGTGTAATTGATGCTAAAACACAATTCTCACTCTCCTAATATAGCTGATTTTTGACAATGAACTGCATTTTTCATGTGAAGCATTTGATGTCATAAAGATGTAAACCTCACAAAGCAATTCTGTCACTGGTCAGTTTGCTTGACAGACATCTGACTTTAAGGTACTAGCCAATGGAAACATGGTGACATGTAAATATGAAAGCACATTAGGACAAAATATGCAATAAGATAGAGGCAAAGGGTGATGGCTGCTGGGAATGTATTTCATTGATCCCAGAACACCTTTAAATCTAAGTATTAATACTACGTTGATGTACTTTTGAAATTGGAGAGCTACTTTTTACTAAAAGTACATCTCCCTTATATAATTAAGTATAATGCAGACCTGCTCAAAAACTTAGTATAATTAAAGAAGTCTTATGCCATAAATGATGATGATGAGAGCTGCTTATGTGAATGTCTATAGTGGTTTTCTCTACCAGTGTCACTGTATTAGACAACTGTTATCAAACTTAGCAATAATGATGCATTAATCTGCCAATCAAGTGTGGAAGCTGGCTATGTGTATAGGCATAGTAAACACATATCATCATCATCCTCATTATCATTTATTTATATAGTGTCACTAATAGCGCAGCGCTGTACAGAGAACCCATTCACATCAGTCCCTACCCTATTGGAGCTTACAGTCTAAATTCCCTAATATAGACACACACTCACACACAGACAGAGAGGGAGAGACTAGGATCAATTTTGATAGCAGCCAATTAACCTAACAGTATGTTTTTTGGAGTGTGGGAGGAAACCACAGCACCCGGAGGAAACCCACGCAAACACAGGGAGAACATACAAACTTCACACAGATAAGGCCATTGTTGATATAAGTACTGGCTCTGCTTACCATTGTCCAGTCTAGTACATAACTGTATTAATGCTGTGAAATATTATTACTTTGAATGCCTTAAATATGCAAGAGCGCATTTGGGTAAGTTTATGCTAATAAAAGATATATGCACTTTTCTTGCCTACCCATACTATTTAATAACCACCAAAAATTAAGCAATATGTAAGCACTGCTTCCAGTTGAAATCAGTCTGTCTGTCTGTCTATCTATCTATCTATCTATCTATCTATCTATCTATCTATCTATCTATCTATCTATCTATCGGTCTGTCTATCTTTAAAACTGAAAGACATCCATTAAAAATACACAATGACAGCATATTTAGTGTGTAATTGATGCTAAAACACAATTCTCACTCTCCTAATATAGCTGATTTTTGACAATGAACTGCATTTTTCATGTGAAGCATTTGATGTCATAAAGATGTAAACCTCACAAAGCAATTCTGTCACTGGTCAGTTTGCTTGACAGACATCTGACTTTAAGGTACTAGCCAATGGAAACATGGTGACATGTAAATATGAAAGCACATTAGGACAAAATATGCAATAAGATAGAGGCAAAGGGTGATGGCTGCTGGGAATGTATTTCATTGATCCCAGAACACCTTTAAATCTAAGTATTAATACTACGTTGATGTACTTTTGAAATTGGAGAGCTACTTTTTACTAAAAGTACATCTCCCTTATATAATTAAGTATAATGCAGACCTGCTCAAAAACTTAGTATAATTAAAGAAGTCTTATGCCATAAATGATGATGATGAGAGCTGCTTATGTGAATGTCTATAGTGGTTTTCTCTACCAGTGTCACTGTATTAGACAACTGTTATCAAACTTAGCAATAATGATGCATTAATCTGCCAATCAAGTGTGGAAGCTGGCTATGTGTATAGGCATAGTAAACACATATCATCATCATCCTCATTATCATTTATTTATATAGTGTCACTAATAGCGCAGCGCTGTACAGAGAACCCATTCACATCAGTCCCTACCCTATTGGAGCTTACAGTCTAAATTCCCTAATATAGACACACACTCACACACAGACAGAGAGGGAGAGACTAGGATCAATTTTGATAGCAGCCAATTAACCTAACAGTATGTTTTTTGGAGTGTGGGAGGAAACCACAGCACCCGGAGGAAACCCACGCAAACACAGGGAGAACATACAAACTTCACACAGATAAGGCCATTGTTGATATAAGTACTGGCTCTGCTTACCATTGTCCAGTCTAGTACATAACTGTATTAATGCTGTGAAATATTATTACTTTGAATGCCTTAAATATGCAAGAGCGCATTTGGGTAAGTTTATGCTAATAAAAGATATATGCACTTTTCTTGCCTACCCATACTATTTAATAACCACCAAAAATTAAGCAATATGTAAGCACTGCTTCCAGTTGAAATCAGTCTGTCTGTCTGTCTATCTATCTATCTATCTATCTATCTATCTATCTATCTATCTATCTATCTATCTATCGGTCTGTCTATCTTTAAAACTGAAAGACATCCATTAAAAATACACAATGACAGCATATTTAGTGTGTAATTGATGCTAAAACACAATTCTCACTCTCCTAATATAGCTGATTTTTGACAATGAACTGCATTTTTCATGTGAAGCATTTGATGTCATAAAGATGTAAACCTCACAAAGCAATTCTGTCACTGGTCAGTTTGCTTGACAGACATCTGACTTTAAGGTACTAGCCAATGGAAACATGGTGACATGTAAATATGAAAGCACATTAGGACAAAAATATGCAATAAGATAGAGGCAAAGGGTGATGGCTGCTGGGAATGTATTTCATTGATCCCAGAACACCTTTAAATCTAAGTATTAATACTACGTTGATGTACTTTTGAAATTGGAGAGCTACTTTTTACTAAAAGTACATCTCCCTTATATAATTAAGTATAATGCAGACCTGCTCAAAAACTTAGTATAATTAAAGAAGTCTTATGCCATAAATGATGATGATGAGAGCTGCTTATGTGAATGTCTATAGTGGTTTTCTCTACCAGTGTCACTGTATTAGACAACTGTTATCAAACTTAGCAATAATGATGCATTAATCTGCCAATCAAGTGTGGAAGCTGGCTATGTGTATAGGCATAGTAAACACATATCATCATCATCCTCATTATCATTTATTTATATAGTGTCACTAATAGCGCAGCGCTGTACAGAGAACCCATTCACATCAGTCCCTACCCTATTGGAGCTTACAGTCTAAATTCCCTAATATAGACACACACTCACACACAGACAGAGAGGGAGAGACTAGGATCAATTTTGATAGCAGCCAATTAACCTAACAGTATGTTTTTTGGAGTGTGGGAGGAAACCACAGCACCCGGAGGAAACCCACGCAAACACAGGGAGAACATACAAACTTCACACAGATAAGGCCATTGTTGATATAAGTACTGGCTCTGCTTACCATTGTCCAGTCTAGTACATAACTGTATTAATGCTGTGAAATATTATTACTTTGAATGCCTTAAATATGCAAGAGCGCATTTGGGTAAGTTTATGCTAATAAAAGATATATGCACTTTTCTTGCCTACCCATACTATTTAATAACCACCAAAAATTAAGCAATATGTAAGCACTGCTTCCAGTTGAAATCAGTCTGTCTGTCTGTCTATCTATCTATCTATCTATCTATCTATCTATCTATCTATCTATCTATCTATCGGTCTGTCTATCTTTAAAACTGAAAGACATCCATTAAAAATACACAATGACAGCATATTTAGTGTGTAATTGATGCTAAAACACAATTCTCACTCTCCTAATATAGCTGATTTTTGACAATGAACTGCATTTTTCATGTGAAGCATTTGATGTCATAAAGATGTAAACCTCACAAAGCAATTCTGTCACTGGTCAGTTTGCTTGACAGACATCTGACTTTAAGGTACTAGCCAATGGAAACATGGTGACATGTAAATATGAAAGCACATTAGGACAAAATATGCAATAAGATAGAGGCAAAGGGTGATGGCTGCTGGGAATGTATTTCATTGATCCCAGAACACCTTTAAATCTAAGTATTAATACTACGTTGATGTACTTTTGAAATTGGAGAGCTACTTTTTACTAAAAGTACATCTCCTTATATAATTAAGTATAATGCAGACCTGCTCAAAAACTTAGTATAATTAAAGAAGTCTTATGCCATAAATGATGATGATGAGAGCTGCTTATGTGAATGTCTATAGTGGTTTTCTCTACCAGTGTCACTGTATTAGACAACTGTTATCAAACTTAGCAATAATGATGCATTAATCTGCCAATCAAGTGTGGAAGCTGGCTATGTGTATAGGCATAGTAAACACATATCATCATCATCCTCATTATCATTTATTTATATAGTGTCACTATAGCGCAGCGCTGTACAGAGAACCCATTCACATCAGTCCCTACCCTATTGGAGCTTACAGTCTAA
>NW_027448314.1:0-52331 GCF_038048845.1 Mixophyes fleayi
TTTTTCGAAAACCTAAGCTTTTGTATGTCAGGATGGCCGAGCGGTCTAAGGCGCTGCATTCAGGTCGCAGTCTCTCCTGGAGGCGTGGGTTCAAATCCCACTCCTGACAGTAAGGTTACATTTTATCTTTCTTCTATATATCCTCATACTAATTTAAAGGTAACAAAACATCCTAAAAATTGGACAAACACTCACTTCACACCTCAGTTTCAATTTCCACCACAGAAATCTCGAGCGCTCACAACATAATTACCCCTTTGTAACAAACCACAATTCAGGTTGCAGCCTTCCTTGGAAATAAGGTCTTCAATCGTACTTCTGATTTCCATCTCCTATTCCATTACATTTTTATCATCTACATTTCCTCATATATTTTCCTTGCAAGATAAAATACCTTCCACATTACGAATGAGGGCTCCAATGATTATTGGTCAGAGCATTGCTCTTGTAAAGCAGAGCTCATGGCCTCAAATCCCACTGGTGTCGCCACAAAGCAATCCTACCAAGCATATAAGCCAAATTCATTAGCCAGCTCTTTAAAGATTCCCAAATTCTATTTCAATGGTGCATGAATATGGATTAAGCAACAAACTCTGGCACAAGCTTCCCAATGCTGAAAATTAAAAGAAAACTATACTGTCTTAACCCATGACATTGTAAGAATTGGGAAAAAAGTACATCATATACCAAATTCAATTGGAAATTCAAATTAGAAAAAGCTAAACTATGACTAAAAAAGCTTTTTTCGATGTTATTTGTACAAGATGTCTGTCATTTAGCCAAGTAGGAACATATTTCTGTGCAGGTTGCAGCCTTCCTTGGAAATAAGGTCTTCAATCGTACTTCTGATTTCCATCTCCTATTCCATTACATTTTTATCATCTACATTTCCTCATATATTTTCCTTGCAAGATAAAATACCTTCCACATTACGAATGAGGGCTCCAATGATTATTGGTCAGAGCATTGCTCTTGTAAAGCAGAGGTCATGGCCTCAAATCCCACTGGTGTCGCCACAAAGCAATCCTACCAAGCATATAAGCCAAATTCATTAGCCAGCTCTTTAAAGATTCCCAAATTCTATTTCAATGGTGCATGAATATGGATTAAGCAACAAACTCTGGCACAAGCTTCCCAATGCTGAAAATTAAAAGAAAACTATACTGTCTTAACCCATGACATTGTAAGAATTGGGAAAAAAGTACATCATATACCAAATTCAATTGGAAATTCAAATTGGAAAAAGCTAAACTATGACTAAAGAAGCTTTTTCGATGTTATTTGTACAAGATGTCTGTCATTTAGCCAAGTAGGAACATATTTCTGTGCAAATGATTGTAAAATCAATTTGTACCCATACTTTAAATCAAAAGTCTTAACAGCAACATAAACAGCAGAGCTATATGCTGTCTTTTTTGTTATATTCAACTTTTCGAAAACCGAAGCTTTTGTATGTCAGGATGGCCGAGCGGTCTAAGGCGCTGCATTCAGGTCGCAGTTTCTCCTGGAGGCGTGGGTTCAAATCCCACTCCTGACAGTAAGGTTACATTTTATCTTTCTTCTATATATCCTCATACTAATTTAAAGGTAACAAAACATCCTAAAAATTGGACAAACACTCACTTCACACCTCAGTTTCAATTTCCACCACAGAAATCTCGAGCGCTCACAACATAATTACCCCTTTGTAACAAACCACAATTCAGGTTGCAGCCTTCCTTGGAAATAAGGTCTTCAATCGTACTTCTGATTTCCATCTCCTATTCCATTACATTTTTATCATCTACATTTCCTCATATATTTTCCTTGCAAGATAAAATACCTTCCACATTACGAATGAGGGCTCCAATGATTATTGGTCAGAGCATTGCTCTTGTAAAGCAGAGCTCATGGCCTCAAATCCCACTGGTGTCGCCACAAAGCAATCCTACCAAGCATATAAGCCAAATTCATTAGCCAGCTCTTTAAAGATTCCCAAATTCTATTTCAATGGTGCATGAATATGGATTAAGCAACAAACTCTGGCACAAGCTTCCCAATGCTGAAAATTAAAAGAAAACTATACTGTCTTAACCCATGACATTGTAAGAATTGGGAAAAAAAGTACATCATATACCAAATTCAATTGGAAATTCAAATTGGAAAAAGCTAAACTATGACTAAAAAAGCTTTTTCGATGTTATTTGTACAAGATGTCTGTCATTTAGCCAAGTAGGAACATATTTCTGTGCAAATGATTGTAAAATCAATTTGTACCCATACTTTAAATCAAAAGTCTTAACAGCAACATAAACAGCAGAGCTATATGCTGTCTTTTTTGTTATATTCAACTTTTCGAAAACCTAAGCTTTTGTATGTCAGGATGGCCGAGCGGTCTAAGGCGCTGCGTTCAGGTCGCAGTCTCTCCTGGAGGCGTGGGTTCAAATCCCACTCCTGACAGTAAGGTTACATTTTATCTTTCTTCTATATATCCTCATACTAATTTAAAGGTAACAAAACATCCTAAAAATTGGACAAACACTCACTTCACACCTCAGTTTCAATTTCCACCACGGAAATCTCGAGCGCTCACAACATAATTACCCCTTTGAAACAAACCACAATTCAGGTTGCAGCCTTCCTTGGAAATAAGGTCTTCAATCGTACTTCTGATTTCCATCTCCTATTCCATTACATTTTTATCATCTACATTTCCTCATATATTTTCCTTGCAAGATAAAATACCTTCCACATTACGAATGAGGGCTCCAATGATTATTGGTCAGAGCATTGCTCTTGTAAAGCAGAGCTCATGGCCTCAAATCCCACTGGTGTCGCCACAAAGCAATCCTACCAAGCATATAAGCCAAATTCATTAGCCAGCTCTTTAAAGATTCCCAAATTCTATTTCAATGGTGCATGAATATGGATTAAGCAACAAACTCTGGCACAAGCTTCCCAATGCTGAAAATTAAAAGAAAACTATACTGTCTTAACCCATGACATTGTAAGAATTGGGAAAAAAAAGTACATCATATACCAAATTCAATTGGAAATTCAAATTAGAAAAAGCTAAACTATGACTAAAAAAGCTTTTCGATGTTATTTGTACAAGATGTCTGTCATTTAGCCAAGTAGGAACATATTTCTGTGCAAATGATTGTAAAATCAATTTGTACCCATACTTTAAATCAAAAGTCTTAACAGCAACATAAACAGCAGAGCTTATATGCTGTCTTTTTTGTTATATTCAACTTTTCGAAAACCTAAGCTTTTGTATGTCAGGATGGCCGAGCGGTCTAAGGCGCTGCGTTCAGGTCGCAGTCTCTCCTGGAGGCGTGGGTTCAAATCCCACTCCTGACAGTAAGGTTACATTTTATCTTTCTTCTATATATCCTCATACTAATTTAAAGGTAACAAAACATCCTAAAAATTGGACAAACACTCACTTCACACCTCAGTTTCAATTTCCACCACGGAAATCTCGAGCGCTCACAACATAATTACCCCTTTGTAACAAACCACAATTCAGGTTGCAGCCTTCCTTGGAAATAAGGTCTTCAATCGTACTTCTGATTTCCATCTCCTATTCCATTACATTTTTATCATCTACATTTCCTCATATATTTTCCTTGCAAGATAAAATACCTTCCACATTACGAATGAGGGCTCCAATGATTATTGGTCAGAGCATTGCTCTTGTAAAGCAGAGCTCATGGCCTCAAATCCCACTGGTGTCGCCACAAAGCAATCCTACCAAGCATATAAGCCAAATTCATTAGCCAGCTCTTTAAGATTCCCAAATTCTATTTCAATGGTGCATGAATATGGATTAAGCAACAAACTCTGGCACAAGCTTCCCAATGCTGAAAATTAAAAGAAAACTATACTGTCTTAACCCATGACATTGTAAGAATTGGGAAAAAAGTACATCATATACCAAATTCCAATTGGAAATTCAAATTAGAAAAAGCTAAACTATGACTAAAAAAGCTTTTTCGATGTTATTTGTACAAGATGTCTGTCATTTAGCCAAGTAGGAACATATTTCTGTGCAAATGATTGTAAAATCAATTTGTACCATACTTTAAATCAAAAGTCTTAACAGCAACATAAACAGCAGAGCTATATGCTGTCTTTTTTGTTATATTCAACTTTTCGAAAACCTAAGCTTTTGTATGTCAGGATGGCCAAGCGGTCTAAGGCGCTGCGTTCAGGTCACAGTCTCTCCTGCAGGCGTGGGTTCAAATCCCACTCCTGACAGTAAGGTTACATTTTATCTTTCTTCTATATATCCTCATACTAATTTAAAGGTAACAAAACATCCTAAAAATTGGACAAACACTCACTTCACACCTCAGTTTCAATTTCCACCACGGAAATCTCGAGCGCTCACAACATAATTACCCCTTTGAAACAAACCACAATTCAGGTTGCAGCCTTCCTTGGAAATAAGGTCTTCAATCGTACTTCTGATTTCCATCTCCTATTCCATTACATTTTTATCATCTACATTTCCTCATATATTTTCCTTGCAAGATAAAATACCTTCCACATTACGAATGAGGGCTCCAATGATTATTGGTCAGAGCATTGCTCTTGTAAAGCAGAGCTCATGGCCTCAAATCCCACTGGTGTCGCCACAAAGCAATCCTACCAAGCATATAAGCCAAATTCATTAGCCAGCTCTTTAAAGATTCCCAAATTCTATTTCAATGGTGCATGAATATGGATTAAGCAACAAACTCTGGCACAAGCTTCCCAATGCTGAAAATTAAAAGAAAACTATACTGTCTTAACCCATGACATTGTAAGAATTGGGAAAAAAGTACATCATATACCAAATTCATTGGAAATTCAAATTAGAAAAAGCTAAACTATGACTAAAAAAGCTTTTTCGATGTTATTTGTACAAGATGTCTGTCATTTAGCCAAGTAGGAACATATTTCTGTGCAAATGATTGTAAAATCAATTTGTACCCATACTTTAAATCAAAAGTCTTAACAGCAACATAAACAGCAGAGCTATATGCTGTCTTTTTTGTTATATTCAACTTTTCGAAAACCTAAGCTTTTGTATGTCAGGATGGCCGAGCGGTCTAAGGCGCTGCGTTCAGGTCGCAGTCTCTCCTGGAGGCGTGGGTTCAAATCCCACTCCTGACAGTAAGGTTACATTTTATCTTTCTTCTATATATCCTCATACTAATTTAAGGTAACAAAACATCCTAAAAATTGGACAAACACTCACTTCACACCTCAGTTTCAATTTCCACCACGGAAATCTCGAGCGCTCACAACATAATTACCCCTTTGTAACAAACCACAATTCAGGTTGCAGCCTTCCTTGGAAATAAGGTCTTCAATCGTACTTCTGATTTCCATCTCCTATTCCATTACATTTTTATCATCTACATTTCCTCATATATTTTCCTTGCAAGATAAATACCTTCCACATTACGAATGAGGGCTCCAATGATTATTGGTCAGAGCATTGCTCTTGTAAAGCAGAGCTCATGGCCTCAAATCCCCACTGGTGTCGCCACAAAGCAATCCTACCAAGCATATAAGCCAAATTCATTAGCCAGCTCTTTAAAGATTCCCAAATTCTATTTCAATGGTGCATGAATATGGATTAAGCAACAAACTCTGCACAAGCTTCCCAATGCTGAAAATTAAAAGAAAACTATACTGTCTTAACCCATGACATTGTAAGAATTGGGAAAAAAAGTACATCAAATACCAAATTCAATTGGAAATTCAAATTAGAAAAAGGTAAACTATGACTAAAAAAGCTTTTTCGATGTTATTTGTACAAGATGTCTGTCATTTAGCCAAGTAGGAACATATTTCTGTGCAAATGATTGTAAAATCAATTTGTACCCATACTTTAAATCAAAAGTCTTAACAGCAACATAAACAGCAGAGCTATATGCTGTCTTTTTTGTTATATTCAACTTTTCGAAAACCTAAGCTTTTGTATGTCAGGATGGCCGAGCGGTCTAAGGCGCTGCATTCAGGTCGCAGTCTCTCCTGGAGGCGTGGGTTCAAATCCCACTCCTGACAGTAAGGTTACATTTTATCTTTCTTCTATATATCCTCATACTAATTTAAAGGTAACAAAACATCCTAAAAATTGGACAAACACTCACTTCACACCTCAGTTTCAATTTCCACCACAGAAATCTCGAGCGCTCACAACATAATTACCCCTTTGTAACAAACCACAATTCAGGTTGCAGCCTTCCTTGGAAATAAGGTCTTCAATCGTACTTCTGATTTCCATCTCCTATTCCATTACATTTTTATCATCTACATTTCCTCATATATTTTCCTTGCAAGATAAAATACCTTCCACATTACGAATGAGGGCTCCAATGATTATTGGTCAGAGCATTGCTCTTGTAAAGCAGAGCTCATGGCCTCAAATCCCACTGGTGTCGCCACAAAGCAATCCTACCAAGCATATAAGCCAAATTCATTAGCCAGCTCTTTAAAGATTCCCAAATTCTATTTCAATGGTGCATGAATATGGATTAAGCAACAAACTCTGGCACAAGCTTCCCAATGCTGAAAATTAAAAGAAAACTATACTGTCTTAACCCATGACATTGTAAGAATTGGGAAAAAAGTACATCATATACCAAATTCAATTGGAAATTCAAATTAGAAAAAGCTAAACTATGACTAAAAAAGCTTTTTCGATGTTATTTGTACAAGATGTCTGTCATTTAGCCAAGTAGGAACATATTTCTGTGCAGGTTGCAGCCTTCCTTGGAAATAAGGTCTTCAATCGTACTTCTGATTTCCATCTCCTATTCCATTACATTTTTATCATCTACATTTCCTCATATATTTTCCTTGCAAGATAAAATACCTTCCACATTACGAATGAGGGCTCCAATGATTATTGGTCAGAGCATTGCTCTTGTAAAGCAGAGGTCATGGCCTCAAATCCCACTGGTGTCGCCACAAAGCAATCCTACCAAGCATATAAGCCAAATTCATTAGCCAGCTCTTTAAAGATTCCCAAATTCTATTTCAATGGTGCATGAATATGGATTAAGCAACAAACTCTGGCACAAGCTTCCCAATGCTGAAAATTAAAAGAAAACTATACTGTCTTAACCCATGACATTGTAAGAATTGGGAAAAAAGTACATCATATACCAAATTCAATTGGAAATTCAAATTGGAAAAAGCTAAACTATGACTAAAGAAGCTTTTTCGATGTTATTTGTACAAGATGTCTGTCATTTAGCCAAGTAGGAACATATTTCTGTGCAAATGATTGTAAAATCAATTTGTACCCATACTTTAAATCAAAAGTCTTAACAGCAACATAAACAGCAGAGCTATATGCTGTCTTTTTTGTTATATTCAACTTTTCGAAAACCGAAGCTTTTGTATGTCAGGATGGCCGAGCGGTCTAAGGCGCTGCATTCAGGTCGCAGTTTCTCCTGGAGGCGTGGGTTCAAATCCCACTCCTGACAGTAAGGTTACATTTTATCTTTCTTCTATATATCCTCATACTAATTTAAAGGTAACAAAACATCCTAAAAATTGGACAAACACTCACTTCACACCTCAGTTTCAATTTCCACCACGGAAATCTCGAGCGCTCACAACATAATTACCCCTTTGTAACAAACCACAATTCAGGTTGCAGCCTTCCTTGGAAATAAGGTCTTCAATCGTACTTCTGATTTCCATCTCCTATTCCATTACATTTTTATCATCTACATTTCCTCATATATTTTCCTTGCAAGATAAAATACCTTCCACATTACGAATGAGGGCTCCAATGATTATTGGTCAGAGCATTGCTCTTGTAAAGCAGAGCTCATGGCCTCAAATCCCACTGGTGTCGCCACAAAGCAATCCTACCAAGCATATAAGCCAAATTCATTAGCCAGCTCTTTAAAGATTCCCAAATTCTATTTCAATGGTGCATGAATATGGATTAAGCAACAAACTCTGGCACAAGCTTCCCAATGCTGAAAATTAAAAGAAAACTATACTGTCTTAACCCATGACATTGTAAGAATTGGGAAAAAAAGTACATCATATACCAAATTCAATTGGAAATTCAAATTGGAAAAAGCTAAACTATGACTAAAAAAGCTTTTTCGATGTTATTTGTACAAGATGTCTGTCATTTAGCCAAGTAGGAACATATTTCTGTGCAAATGATTGTAAAATCAATTTGTACCCATACTTTAAATCAAAAGTCTTAACAGCAACATAAACAGCAGAGCTATATGCTGTCTTTTTTGTTATATTCAACTTTTCGAAAACCTAAGCTTTTGTATGTCAGGATGGCCGAGCGGTCTAAGGCGCTGCGTTCAGGTCGCAGTCTCTCCTGGAGGCGTGGGTTCAAATCCCACTCCTGACAGTAAGGTTACATTTTATCTTTCTTCTATATATCCTCATACTAATTTAAAGGTAACAAAACATCTCCTAAAAATTGGACAAACACTCACTTCACACCTCAGTTTCAATTTCCACCACGGAAATCTCGAGCGCTCACAACATAATTACCCCTTTGAAACAAACCACAATTCAGGTTGCAGCCTTCCTTGGAAATAAGGTCTTCAATCGTACTTCTGATTTCCATCTCCTATTCCATTACATTTTTATCATCTACATTTCCTCATATATTTTCCTTGCAAGATAAAATACCTTCCACATTACGAATGAGGGCTCCAATGATTATTGGTCAGAGCATTGCTCTTGTAAAGCAGAGCTCATGGCCTCAAATCCCACTGGTGGTCGCCACAAAGCAATCCTACCAAGCATATAAGCCAAATTCATTAGCCAGCTCTTTAAAGATTCCCAAATTCTATTTCAATGGTGCATGAATATGGATTAAGCAACAAACTCTGGCACAAGCTTCCCAATGCTGAAAATTAAAAGAAAACTATACTGTCTTAACCCATGACATTGTAAGAATTGGGAAAAAAAGTACATCATATACCAAATTCAATTGGAAATTCAAATTAGAAAAAGCTAAACTATGACTAAAAAAGCTTTTTCGATGTTATTTGTACAAGATGTCTGTCATTTAGCCAAGTAGGAACATATTTCTGTGCAAATGATTGTAAAATCAATTTGTACCCATACTTTAAATCAAAAGTCTTAACAGCAACATAAACAGCAGAGCTATATGCTGTCTTTTTTGTTATATTCAACTTTTCGAAAACCTAAGCTTTTGTATGTCAGGATGGCCGAGCGGTCTAAGGCGCTGCGTTCAGGTCGCAGTCTCTCCTGGAGGCGTGGGTTCAAATCCCACTCCTGACAGTAAGGTTACATTTTATCTTTCTTCTATATATCCTCATACTAATTTAAAGGTAACAAAACATCCTAAAAATTGGACAAACACTCACTTCACACCTCAGTTTCAATTTCCACCACGGAAATCTCGAGCGCTCACAACATAATTACCCCTTTGTAACAAACCACAATTCAGGTTGCAGCCTTCCTTGGAAATAAGGTCTTCAATCGTACTTCTGATTTCCATCTCCTATTCCATTACATTTTTATCATCTACATTTCCTCATATATTTTCCTTGCAAGATAAAATACCTTCCACATTACGAATGAGGGCTCCAATGATTATTGGTCAGAGCATTGCTCTTGTAAAGCAGAGCTCATGGCCTCAAATCCCACTGGTGTCGCCACAAAGCAATCCTACCAAGCATATAAGCCAAATTCATTAGCCAGCTCTTTAAAGATTCCCAAATTCTATTTCAATGGTGCATGAATATGGATTAAGCAACAAACTCTGGCACAAGCTTCCCAATGCTGAAAATTAAAAGAAAACTATACTGTCTTAACCCATGACATTGTAAGAATTGGGAAAAAAGTACATCATATACCAAATTCAATTGGAAATTCAAATTAGAAAAAGCTAAACTATGACTAAAAAAGCTTTTTCGATGTTATTTGTACAAGATGTCTGTCATTTAGCCAAGTAGGAACATATTTCTGTGCAAATGATTGTAAAATCAATTTGTACCCATACTTTAAATCAAAAGTCTTAACAGCAACATAAACAGCAGAGCTATATGCTGTCTTTTTTTGTTATATTCAACTTTTCGAAAACCTAAGCTTTTGTATGTCAGGATGGCCAAGCGGTCTAAGGCGCTGCGTTCAGGTCACAGTCTCTCCTGCAGGCGTGGGTTCAAATCCCACTCCTGACAGTAAGGTTACATTTTATCTTTCTTCTATATATCCTCATACTAATTTAAAGGTAACAAAACATCCTAAAAATTGGACAAACACTCACTTCACACCTCAGTTTCAATTTCCACCACGGAAATCTCGAGCGCTCACAACATAATTACCCCTTTGAAACAAACCACAATTCAGGTTGCAGCCTTCCTTGGAAATAAGGTCTTCAATCGTACTTCTGATTTCCATCTCCTATTCCATTACATTTTTATCATCTACATTTCCTCATATATTTTCCTTGCAAGATAAAATACCTTCCACATTACGAATGAGGGCTCCAATGATTATTGGTCAGAGCATTGCTCTTGTAAAGCAGAGCTCATGGCCTCAAATCCCACTGGTGTCGCCACAAAGCAATCCTACCAAGCATATAAGCCAAATTCATTAGCCAGCTCTTTAAAGATTCCCAAATTCTATTTCAATGGTGCATGAATATGGATTAAGCAACAAACTCTGGCACAAGCTTCCCAATGCTGAAAATTAAAAGAAAACTATACTGTCTTAACCCATGACATTGTAAGAATTGGGAAAAAAAGTACATCATATACCAAATTCAATTGGAAATTCAAATTAGAAAAAGCTAAACTATGACTAAAAAAGCTTTTTCGATGTTATTTGTACAAGATGTCTGTCATTTAGCCAAGTAGGAACATATTTCTGTGCAAATGATTGTAAAATCAATTTGTACCCATACTTTAAATCAAAAGTCTTAACAGCAACATAAACAGCAGAGCTATATGCTGTCTTTTTTGTTATATTCAACTTTTCGAAAACCTAAGCTTTTGTATGTCAGGATGGCCGAGCGGTCTAAGGCGCTGCGTTCAGGTCGCAGTCTCTCCTGGAGGCGTGGGTTCAAATCCCACTCCTGACAGTAAGGTTACATTTTATCTTTCTTCTATATATCCTCATACTAATTTAAAGGTAACAAAACATCCTAAAAATTGGACAAACACTCACTTCACACCTCAGTTTCAATTTCCACCACGGAAATCTCGAGCGCTCACAACATAATTACCCCTTTGAAACAAACCACAATTCAGGTTGCAGCCTTCCTTGGAAATAAGGTCTTCAATCGTACTTCTGATTTCCATCTCCTATTCCATTACATTTTTATCATCTACATTTCCTCATATATTTTCCTTGCAAGATAAAATACCTTCCACATTACGAATGAGGGCTCCAATGATTATTGGTCAGAGCATTGCTCTTGTAAAGCAGAGCTCATGGCCTCAAATCCCACTGGTGTCGCCACAAAGCAATCCTACCAAGCATATAAGCCAAATTCATTAGCCAGCTCTTTAAAGATTCCCAAATTCTATTTCAATGGTGCATGAATATGGATTAAGCAACAAACTCTGGCACAAGCTTCCCAATGCTGAAAATTAAAAGAAAACTATACTGTCTTAACCCATGACATTGTAAGAATTGGGAAAAAAAGTACATCATATACCAAATTCAATTGGAAATTCAAATTAGAAAAAGCTAAACTATGACTAAAAAAGCTTTTTCGATGTTATTTGTACAAGATGTCTGTCATTTAGCCAAGTAGGAACATATTTCTGTGCAAATGATTGTAAAATCAATTTGTACCCATACTTTAAATCAAAAGTCTTAACAGCAACATAAACAGCAGAGCTATATGCTGTCTTTTTTGTTATATTCAACTTTTCGAAAACCTAAGCTTTTGTATGTCAGGATGGCCGAGCGGTCTAAGGCGCTGCGTTCAGGTCGCAGTCTCTCCTGGAGGCGTGGGTTCAAATCCCACTCCTGACAGTAAGGTTACATTTTATCTTTCTTCTATATATCCTCATACTAATTTAAAGGTAACAAAACATCCTAAAAATTGGACAAACACTCACTTCACACCTCAGTTTCAATTTCCACCACGGAAATCTCGAGCGCTCACAACATAATTACCCCTTTGAAACAAACCACAATTCAGGTTGCAGCCTTCCTTGGAAATAAGGTCTTCAATCGTACTTCTGATTTCCATCTCCTATTCCATTACATTTTTATCATCTACATTTCCTCATATATTTTCCTTGCAAGATAAAATACCTTCCACATTACGAATGAGGGCTCCAATGATTATTGGTCAGAGCATTGCTCTTGTAAAGCAGAGCTCATGGCCTCAAATCCCACTGGTGTCGCCACAAAGCAATCCTACCAAGCATATAAGCCAAATTCATTAGCCAGCTCTTTAAAGATTCCCAAATTCTATTTCAATGGTGCATGAATATGGATTAAGCAACAAACTCTGGCACAAGCTTCCCAATGCTGAAAATTAAAAGAAAACTATACTGTCTTAACCCATGACATTGTAAGAATTGGGAAAAAAAGTACATCATATACCAAATTCAATTGGAAATTCAAATTAGAAAAAGCTAAACTATGACTAAAAAAGCTTTTTCGATGTTATTTGTACAAGATGTCTGTCATTTAGCCAAGTAGGAACATATTTCTGTGCAAATGATTGTAAAATCAATTTGTACCCATACTTTAAATCAAAAGTCTTAACAGCAACATAAACAGCAGAGCTATATGCTGTCTTTTTTGTTATATTCAACTTTTCGAAAACCTAAGCTTTTGTATGTCAGGATGGCCGAGCGGTCTAAGGCGCTGCGTTCAGGTCGCAGTCTCTCCTGGAGGCGTGGGTTCAAATCCCACTCCTGACAGTAAGGTTACATTTTATCTTTCTTCTATATATCCTCATACTAATTTAAAGGTAACAAAACATCCTAAAAATTGGACAAACACTCACTTCACACCTCAGTTTCAATTTCCACCACGGAAATCTCGAGCGCTCACAACATAATTACCCCTTTGTAACAAACCACAATTCAGGTTGCAGCCTTCCTTGGAAATAAGGTCTTCAATCGTACTTCTGATTTCCATCTCCTATTCCATTACATTTTTATCATCTACATTTCCTCATATATTTTCCTTGCAAGATAAAATACCTTCCACATTACGAATGAGGGCTCCAATGATTATTGGTCAGAGCATTGCTCTTGTAAAGCAGAGGTCATGGCCTCAAATCCCACTGGTGTCGCCACAAAGCAATCCTACCAAGCATATAAGCCAAATTCATTAGCCAGCTCTTTAAAGATTCCCAAATTCTATTTCAATGGTGCATGAATATGGATTAAGCAACAAACTCTGGCACAAGCTTCCCAATGCTGAAAATTAAAAGAAAACTATACTGTCTTAACCCATGACATTGTAAGAATTGGGAAAAAAAGTACATCAAATACCAAATTCAATTGGAAATTCAAATTAGAAAAAGGTAAACTATGACTAAAAAAGCTTTTTCGATGTTATTTGTACAAGATGTCTGTCATTTAGCCAAGTAGGAACATATTTCTGTGCAAATGATTGTAAAATCAATTTGTACCCATACTTTAAATCAAAAGTCTTAACAGCAACATAAACAGCAGAGCTATATGCTGTCTTTTTTGTTATATTCAACTTTTCGAAAACCTAAGCTTTTGTATGTCAGGATGGCCGAGCGGTCTAAGGCGCTGCATTCAGGTCGCAGTCTCTCCTGGAGGCGTGGGTTCAAATCCCACTCCTGACAGTAAGGTTACATTTTATCTTTCTTCTATATATCCTCATACTAATTTAAAGGTAACAAAACATCCTAAAAATTGGACAAACACTCACTTCACACCTCAGTTTCAATTTCCACCACAGAAATCTCGAGCGCTCACAACATAATTACCCCTTTGTAACAAACCACAATTCAGGTTGCAGCCTTCCTTGGAAATAAGGTCTTCAATCGTACTTCTGATTTCCATCTCCTATTCCATTACATTTTTATCATCTACATTTCCTCATATATTTTCCTTGCAAGATAAAATACCTTCCACATTACGAATGAGGGCTCCAATGATTATTGGTCAGAGCATTGCTCTTGTAAAGCAGAGCTCATGGCCTCAAATCCCACTGGTGTCGCCACAAAGCAATCCTACCAAGCATATAAGCCAAATTCATTAGCCAGCTCTTTAAAGATTCCCAAATTCTATTTCAATGGTGCATGAATATGGATTAAGCAACAAACTCTGGCACAAGCTTCCCAATGCTGAAAATTAAAAGAAAACTATACTGTCTTAACCCATGACATTGTAAGAATTGGGAAAAAAGTACATCATATACCAAATTCAATTGGAAATTCAAATTAGAAAAAGCTAAACTATGACTAAAAAAGCTTTTTCGATGTTATTTGTACAAGATGTCTGTCATTTAGCCAAGTAGGAACATATTTCTGTGCAGGTTGCAGCCTTCCTTGGAAATAAGGTCTTCAATCGTACTTCTGATTTCCATCTCCTATTCCATTACATTTTTATCATCTACATTTCCTCATATATTTTCCTTGCAAGATAAAATACCTTCCACATTACGAATGAGGGCTCCAATGATTATTGGTCAGAGCATTGCTCTTGTAAAGCAGAGGTCATGGCCTCAAATCCCACTGGTGTCGCCACAAAGCAATCCTACCAAGCATATAAGCCAAATTCATTAGCCAGCTCTTTAAAGATTCCCAAATTCTATTTCAATGGTGCATGAATATGGATTAAGCAACAAACTCTGGCACAAGCTTCCCAATGCTGAAAATTAAAAGAAAACTATACTGTCTTAACCCATGACATTGTAAGAATTGGGAAAAAAGTACATCATATACCAAATTCAATTGGAAATTCAAATTGGAAAAAGCTAAACTATGACTAAAGAAGCTTTTTCGATGTTATTTGTACAAGATGTCTGTCATTTAGCCAAGTAGGAACATATTTCTGTGCAAATGATTGTAAAATCAATTTGTACCCATACTTTAAATCAAAAGTCTTAACAGCAACATAAACAGCAGAGCTATATGCTGTCTTTTTTGTTATATTCAACTTTTCGAAAACCGAAGCTTTTGTATGTCAGGATGGCCGAGCGGTCTAAGGCGCTGCATTCAGGTCGCAGTTTCTCCTGGAGGCGTGGGTTCAAATCCCACTCCTGACAGTAAGGTTACATTTTATCTTTCTTCTATATATCCTCATACTAATTTAAAGGTAACAAAACATCCTAAAAATTGGACAAACACTCACTTCACACCTCAGTTTCAATTTCCACCACAGAAATCTCGAGCGCTCACAACATAATTACCCCTTTGTAACAAACCACAATTCAGGTTGCAGCCTTCCTTGGAAATAAGGTCTTCAATCGTACTTCTGATTTCCATCTCCTATTCCATTACATTTTTATCATCTACATTTCCTCATATATTTTCCTTGCAAGATAAAATACCTTCCACATTACGAATGAGGGCTCCAATGATTATTGGTCAGAGCATTGCTCTTGTAAAGCAGAGCTCATGGCCTCAAATCCCACTGGTGTCGCCACAAAGCAATCCTACCAAGCATATAAGCCAAATTCATTAGCCAGCTCTTTAAAGATTCCCAAATTCTATTTCAATGGTGCATGAATATGGATTAAGCAACAAACTCTGGCACAAGCTTCCCAATGCTGAAAATTAAAAGAAAACTATACTGTCTTAACCCATGACATTGTAAGAATTGGGAAAAAAAGTACATCATATACCAAATTCAATTGGAAATTCAAATTGGAAAAAGCTAAACTATGACTAAAAAAGCTTTTTCGATGTTATTTGTACAAGATGTCTGTCATTTAGCCAAGTAGGAACATATTTCTGTGCAAATGATTGTAAAATCAATTTGTACCCATACTTTAAATCAAAAGTCTTAACAGCAACATAAACAGCAGAGCTATATGCTGTCTTTTTTGTTATATTCAACTTTTCGAAAACCTAAGCTTTTGTATGTCAGGATGGCCGAGCGGTCTAAGGCGCTGCGTTCAGGTCGCAGTCTCTCCTGGAGGCGTGGGTTCAAATCCCACTCCTGACAGTAAGGTTACATTTTATCTTTCTTCTATATATCCTCATACTAATTTAAAGGTAACAAAACATCCTAAAAATTGGACAAACACTCACTTCACACCTCAGTTTCAATTTCCACCACGGAAATCTCGAGCGCTCACAACATAATTACCCCTTTGAAACAAACCACAATTCAGGTTGCAGCCTTGCTTGGAAATAAGGTCTTCAATCGTACTTCTGATTTCCATCTCCTATTCCATTACATTTTTATCATCTACATTTCCTCATATATTTTCCTTGCAAGATAAAATACCTTCCACATTACGAATGAGGGCTCCAATGATTATTGGTCAGAGCATTGCTCTTGTAAAGCAGAGCTCATGGCCTCAAATCCCACTGGTGTCGCCACAAAGCAATCCTACCAAGCATATAAGCCAAATTCATTAGCCAGCTCTTTAAAGATTCCCAAATTCTATTTCAATGGTGCATGAATATGGATTAAGCAACAAACTCTGGCACAAGCTTCCCAATGCTGAAAATTAAAAGAAAACTATACTGTCTTAACCCATGACATTGTAAGAATTGGGAAAAAAAGTACATCATATACCAAATTCAATTGGAAATTCAAATTAGAAAAAGCTAAACTATGACTAAAAAAGCTTTTTCGATGTTATTTGTACAAGATGTCTGTCATTTAGCCAAGTAGGAACATATTTCTGTGCAAATGATTGTAAAATCAATTTGTACCCATACTTTAAATCAAAAGTCTTAACAGCAACATAAACAGCAGAGCTATATGCTGTCTTTTTTGTTATATTCAACTTTTCGAAAACCTAAGCTTTTGTATGTCAGGATGGCCGAGCGGTCTAAGGCGCTGCGTTCAGGTCGCAGTCTCTCCTGGAGGCGTGGGTTCAAATCCCACTCCTGACAGTAAGGTTACATTTTATCTTTCTTCTATATATCCTCATACTAATTTAAAGGTAACAAAACATCCTAAAAATTGGACAAACACTCACTTCACACCTCAGTTTCAATTTCCACCACGGAAATCTCGAGCGCTCACAACATAATTACCCCTTTGAAACAAACCACAATTCAGGTTGCAGCCTTCCTTGGAAATAAGGTCTTCAATCGTACTTCTGATTTCCATCTCCTATTCCATTACATTTTTATCATCTACATTTCCTCATATATTTTCCTTGCAAGATAAAATACCTTCCACATTACGAATGAGGGCTCCAATGATTATTGGTCAGAGCATTGCTCTTGTAAAGCAGAGCTCATGGCCTCAAATCCCACTGGTGTCGCCACAAAGCAATCCTACCAAGCATATAAGCCAAATTCATTAGCCAGCTCTTTAAAGATTCCCAAATTCTATTTCAATGGTGCATGAATATGGATTAAGCAACAAACTCTGGCACAAGCTTCCCAATGCTGAAAATTAAAAGAAAACTATACTGTCTTAACCCATGACATTGTAAGAATTGGGAAAAAAAGTACATCATATACCAAATTCAATTGGAAATTCAAATTAGAAAAAGCTAAACTATGACTAAAAAAGCTTTTTCGATGTTATTTGTACAAGATGTCTGTCATTTAGCCAAGTAGGAACATATTTCTGTGCAGGTTGCAGCCTTCCTTGGAAATAAGGTCTTCAATCGTACTTCTGATTTCCATCTCCTATTCCATTACATTTTTATCATCTACATTTCCTCATATATTTTCCTTGCAAGATAAAATACCTTCCACATTACGAATGAGGGCTCCAATGATTATTGGTCAGAGCATTGCTCTTGTAAAGCAGAGCTCATGGCCTCAAATCCCACTGGTGTCGCCACAAAGCAATCCTACCAAGCATATAAGCCAAATTCATTAGCCAGCTCTTTAAAGATTCCCAAATTCTATTTCAATGGTGCATGAATATGGATTAAGCAACAAACTCTGGCACAAGCTTCCCAATGCTGAAAATTAAAAGAAAACTATACTGTCTTAACCCATGACATTGTAAGAATTGGGAAAAAAAGTACATCATATACCAAATTCAATTGGAAATTCAAATTAGAAAAAGCTAAACTATGACTAAAAAAGCTTTTTCGATGTTATTTCTACAAGATGTCTGTCATTTAGCCAAGTAGGAACATATTTCTGTGCAAATGATTGTAAAATCAATTTGTACCCATACTTTAAATCAAAAGTCTTAACAGCAACATAAACAGCAGAGCTATATGCTGTCTTTTTTGTTATATTCAACTTTTCGAAAACCTAAGCTTTTGTATGTCAGGATGGCCGAGCGGTCTAAGGCGCTGCGTTCAGGTCGCAGTCTCTCCTGGAGGTGTGGGTTCAAATCCCACTCCTGACAGTAAGGTTACATTTTATCTTTCTTCTATATATCCTCATACTAATTTAAAGGTAACAAAACATCCTAAAAATTGGACAAACACTCACTTCACACCTCAGTTTCAATTTCCACCACGGAAATCTCGAGCGCTCACAACATAATTACCCCTTTGAAACAAACCACAATTCAGGTTGCAGCCTTCCTTGGAAATAAGGTCTTCAATCGTACTTCTGATTTCCATCTCCTATTCCATTACATTTTTATCATCTACATTTCCTCATATATTTTCCTTGCAAGATAAAATACCTTCCACATTACGAATGAGGGCTCCAATGATTATTGGTCAGAGCATTGCTCTTGTAAAGCAGAGCTCATGGCCTCAAATCCCACTGGTGTCGCCACAAAGCAATCCTACCAAGCATATAAGCCAAATTCATTAGCCAGCTCTTTAAAGATTCCCAAATTCTATTTCAATGGTGCATGAATATGGATTAAGCAACAAACTCTGGCACAAGCTTCCCAATGCTGAAAATTAAAAGAAAACTATACTGTCTTAACCCATGACATTGTAAGAATTGGGAAAAAAAGTACATCATATACCAAATTCAATTGGAAATTCAAATTAGAAAAAGCTAAACTATGACTAAAAAAGCTTTTTCGATGTTATTTCTACAAGATGTCTGTCATTTAGCCAAGTAGGAACATATTTCTGTGCAAATGATTGTAAAATCAATTTGTACCCATACTTTAAATCAAAAGTCTTAACAGCAACATAAACAGCAGAGCTATATGCTGTCTTTTTTGTTATATTCAACTTTTCGAAAACCTAAGCTTTTGTATGTCAGGATGGCCGAGCGGTCTAAGGCGCTGCGTTCAGGTCGCAGTCTCTCCTGGAGGCGTGGGTTCAAATCCCACTCCTGACAGTAAGGTTACATTTTATCTTTCTTCTATATATCCTCATACTAATTTAAAGGTAACAAAACATCCTAAAAATTGGACAAACACTCACTTCACACCTCAGTTTCAATTTCCACCACGGAAATCTCGAGCGCTCACAACATAATTACCCCTTTGAAACAAACCACAATTCAGGTTGCAGCCTTCCTTGGAAATAAGGTCTTCAATCGTACTTCTGATTTCCATCTCCTATTCCATTACATTTTTATCATCTACATTTCCTCATATATTTTCCTTGCAAGATAAAATACCTTCCACATTACGAATGAGGGCTCCAATGATTATTGGTCAGAGCATTGCTCTTGTAAAGCAGAGCTCATGGCCTCAAATCCCACTGGTGTCGCCACAAAGCAATCCTACCAAGCATATAAGCCAAATTCATTAGCCAGCTCTTTAAAGATTCCCAAATTCTATTTCAATGGTGCATGAATATGGATTAAGCAACAAACTCTGGCACAAGCTTCCCAATGCTGAAAATTAAAAGAAAACTATACTGTCTTAACCCATGACATTGTAAGAATTGGGAAAAAAAGTACATCATATACCAAATTCAATTGGAAATTCAAATTGGAAAAAGCTAAACTATGACTAAAAAAGCTTTTTCGATGTTATTTGTACAAGATGTCTGTCATTTAGCCAAGTAGGAACATATTTCTGTGCAAATGATTGTAAAATCAATTTGTACCCATACTTTAAATCAAAAGTCTTAACA
Organism: Mixophyes fleayi; assembly: GCF_038048845.1. Classification (NCBI taxonomy): domain Eukaryota; kingdom Metazoa; phylum Chordata; class Amphibia; order Anura; family Limnodynastidae; genus Mixophyes; species Mixophyes fleayi. The sequence goes on from NW_027448314.1 coordinate 20,095, forward strand.
GCAACATAAACAGCAGAGCTATATGCTGTCTTTTTTGTTATATTCAACTTTTCGAAAACCTAAGCTTTTGTATGTCAGGATGGCCGAGCGGTCTAAGGCGCTGCGTTCAGGTCGCAGTCTCTCCTGGAGGCGTGGGTTCAAATCCCACTCCTGACAGTAAGGTTACATTTTATCTTTCTTCTATATATCCTCATACTAATTTAAAGGTAACAAAACATCCTAAAAATTGGACAAACACTCACTTCACACCTCAGTTTCAATTTCCACCACGGAAATCTCGAGCGCTCACAACATAATTACCCCTTTGAAACAAACCACAATTCAGGTTGCAGCCTTCCTTGGAAATAAGGTCTTCAATCGTACTTCTGATTTCCATCTCCTATTCCATTACATTTTTATCATCTACATTTCCTCATATATTTTCCTTGCAAGATAAAATACCTTCCACATTACGAATGAGGGCTCCAATGATTATTGGTCAGAGCATTGCTCTTGTAAAGCAGAGCTCATGGCCTCAAATCCCACTGGTGTCGCCACAAAGCAATCCTACCAAGCATATAAGCCAAATTCATTAGCCAGCTCTTTAAAGATTCCCAAATTCTATTTCAATGGTGCATGAATATGGATTAAGCAACAAACTCTGGCACAAGCTTCCCAATGCTGAAAATTAAAAGAAAACTATACTGTCTTAACCCATGACATTGTAAGAATTGGGAAAAAAAGTACATCATATACCAAATTCAATTGGAAATTCAAATTAGAAAAAGCTAAACTATGACTAAAAAAGCTTTTTCGATGTTATTTCTACAAGATGTCTGTCATTTAGCCAAGTAGGAACATATTTCTGTGCAAATGATTGTAAAATCAATTTGTACCCATACTTTAAATCAAAAGTCTTAACAGCAACATAAACAGCAGAGCTATATGCTGTCTTTTTTGTTATATTCAACTTTTCGAAAACCTAAGCTTTTGTATGTCAGGATGGCCGAGCGGTCTAAGGCGCTGCGTTCAGGTCGCAGTCTCTCCTGGAGGCGTGGGTTCAAATCCCACTCCTGACAGTAAGGTTACATTTTATCTTTCTTCTATATATCCTCATACTAATTTAAAGGTAACAAAACATCCTAAAAATTGGACAAACACTCACTTCACACCTCAGTTTCAATTTCCACCACGGAAATCTCGAGCGCTCACAACATAATTACCCCTTTGAAACAAACCACAATTCAGGTTGCAGCCTTCCTTGGAAATAAGGTCTTCAATCGTACTTCTGATTTCCATCTCCTATTCCATTACATTTTTATCATCTACATTTCCTCATATATTTTCCTTGCAAGATAAAATACCTTCCACATTACGAATGAGGGCTCCAATGATTATTGGTCAGAGCATTGCTCTTGTAAAGCAGAGCTCATGGCCTCAAATCCCACTGGTGTCGCCACAAAGCAATCCTACCAAGCATATAAGCCAAATTCATTAGCCAGCTCTTTAAAGATTCCCAAATTCTATTTCAATGGTGCATGAATATGGATTAAGCAACAAACTCTGGCACAAGCTTCCCAATGCTGAAAATTAAAAGAAAACTATACTGTCTTAACCCATGACATTGTAAGAATTGGGAAAAAAAGTACATCATATACCAAATTCAATTGGAAATTCAAATTGGAAAAAGCTAAACTATGACTAAAAAAGCTTTTTCGATGTTATTTGTACAAGATGTCTGTCATTTAGCCAAGTAGGAACATATTTCTGTGCAAATGATTGTAAAATCAATTTGTACCCATACTTTAAATCAAAAGTCTTAACAGCAACATAAACAGCAGAGCTATATGCTGTCTTTTTTGTTATATTCAACTTTTCGAAAACCTAAGCTTTTGTATGTCAGGATGGCCGAGCGGTCTAAGGCGCTGCGTTCAGGTCGCAGTCTCTCCTGGAGGCGTGGGTTCAAATCCCACTCCTGACAGTAAGGTTACATTTTATCTTTCTTCTATATATCCTCATACTAATTTAAAGGTAACAAAACATCCTAAAAATTGGACAAACACTCACTTCACACCTCAGTTTCAATTTCCACCACGGAAATCTCGAGCGCTCACAACATAATTACCCCTTTGAAACAAACCACAATTCAGGTTGCAGCCTTCCTTGGAAATAAGGTCTTCAATCGTACTTCTGATTTCCATCTCCTATTCCATTACATTTTTATCATCTACATTTCCTCATATATTTTCCTTGCAAGATAAAATACCTTCCACATTACGAATGAGGGCTCCAATGATTATTGGTCAGAGCATTGCTCTTGTAAAGCAGAGCTCATGGCCTCAAATCCCACTGGTGTCGCCACAAAGCAATCCTACCAAGCATATAAGCCAAATTCATTAGCCAGCTCTTTAAAGATTCCCAAATTCTATTTCAATGGTGCATGAATATGGATTAAGCAACAAACTCTGGCACAAGCTTCCCAATGCTGAAAATTAAAAGAAAACTATACTGTCTTAACCCATGACATTGTAAGAATTGGGAAAAAAAGTACATCATATACCAAATTCAATTGGAAATTCAAATTAGAAAAAGCTAAACTATGACTAAAAAAGCTTTTTCGATGTTATTTCTACAAGATGTCTGTCATTTAGCCAAGTAGGAACATATTTCTGTGCAAATGATTGTAAAATCAATTTGTACCCATACTTTAAATCAAAAGTCTTAACAGCAACATAAACAGCAGAGCTATATGCTGTCTTTTTTGTTATATTCAACTTTTCGAAAACCTAAGCTTTTGTATGTCAGGATGGCCGAGCGGTCTAAGGCGCTGCGTTCAGGTCGCAGTCTCTCCTGGAGGCGTGGGTTCAAATCCCACTCCTGACAGTAAGGTTACATTTTATCTTTCTTCTATATATCCTCATACTAATTTAAAGGTAACAAAACATCCTAAAAATTGGACAAACACTCACTTCACACCTCAGTTTCAATTTCCACCACGGAAATCTCGAGCGCTCACAACATAATTACCCCTTTGTAACAAACCACAATTCAGGTTGCAGCCTTCCTTGGAAATAAGGTCTTCAATCGTACTTCTGATTTCCATCTCCTATTCCATTACATTTTTATCATCTACATTTCCTCATATATTTTCCTTGCAAGATAAAATACCTTCCACATTACGAATGAGGGCTCCAATGATTATTGGTCAGAGCATTGCTCTTGTAAAGCAGAGCTCATGGCCTCAAATCCCACTGGTGTCGCCACAAAGCAATCCTACCAAGCATATAAGCCAAATTCATTAGCCAGCTCTTTAAAGATTCCCAAATTCTATTTCAATGGTGCATGAATATGGATTAAGCAACAAACTCTGGCACAAGCTTCCCAATGCTGAAAATTAAAAGAAAACTATACTGTCTTAACCCATGACATTGTAAGAATTGGGAAAAAAAGTACATCATATACCAAATTCAATTGGAAATTCAAATTGGAAAAAGCTAAACTATGACTAAAAAAGCTTTTTCGATGTTATTTGTACAAGATGTCTGTCATTTAGCCAAGTAGGAACATATTTCTGTGCAAATGATTGTAAAATCAATTTGTACCCATACTTTAAATCAAAAGTCTTAACAGCAACATAAACAGCAGAGCTATATGCTGTCTTTTTTGTTATATTCAACTTTTCGAAAACCTAAGCTTTTGTATGTCAGGATGGCCGAGCGGTCTAAGGCGCTGCGTTCAGGTCGCAGTCTCTCCTGGAGGCGTGGGTTCAAATCCCACTCCTGACAGTAAGGTTACATTTTATCTTTCTTCTATATATCCTCATACTAATTTAAAGGTAACAAAACATCCTAAAAATTGGACAAACACTCACTTCACACCTCAGTTTCAATTTCCACCACGGAAATCTCGAGCGCTCACAACATAATTACCCCTTTGAAACAAACCACAATTCAGGTTGCAGCCTTCCTTGGAAATAAGGTCTTCAATCGTACTTCTGATTTCCATCTCCTATTCCATTACATTTTTATCATCTACATTTCCTCATATATTTTCCTTGCAAGATAAAATACCTTCCACATTACGAATGAGGGCTCCAATGATTATTGGTCAGAGCATTGCTCTTGTAAAGCAGAGCTCATGGCCTCAAATCCCACTGGTGTCGCCACAAAGCAATCCTACCAAGCATATAAGCCAAATTCATTAGCCAGCTCTTTAAAGATTCCCAAATTCTATTTCAATGGTGCATGAATATGGATTAAGCAACAAACTCTGGCACAAGCTTCCCAATGCTGAAAATTAAAAGAAAACTATACTGTCTTAACCCATGACATTGTAAGAATTGGGAAAAAAAGTACATCATATACCAAATTCAATTGGAAATTCAAATTAGAAAAAGCTAAACTATGACTAAAAAAGCTTTTTCGATGTTATTTCTACAAGATGTCTGTCATTTAGCCAAGTAGGAACATATTTCTGTGCAAATGATTGTAAAATCAATTTGTACCCATACTTTAAATCAAAAGTCTTAACAGCAACATAAACAGCAGAGCTATATGCTGTCTTTTTTGTTATATTCAACTTTTCGAAAACCTAAGCTTTTGTATGTCAGGATGGCCGAGCGGTCTAAGGCGCTGCGTTCAGGTCGCAGTCTCTCCTGGAGGCGTGGGTTCAAATCCCACTCCTGACAGTAAGGTTACATTTTATCTTTCTTCTATATATCCTCATACTAATTTAAAGGTAACAAAACATCCTAAAAATTGGACAAACACTCACTTCACACCTCAGTTTCAATTTCCACCACGGAAATCTCGAGCGCTCACAACATAATTACCCCTTTGAAACAAACCACAATTCAGGTTGCAGCCTTCCTTGGAAATAAGGTCTTCAATCGTACTTCTGATTTCCATCTCCTATTCCATTACATTTTTATCATCTACATTTCCTCATATATTTTCCTTGCAAGATAAAATACCTTCCACATTACGAATGAGGGCTCCAATGATTATTGGTCAGAGCATTGCTCTTGTAAAGCAGAGCTCATGGCCTCAAATCCCACTGGTGTCGCCACAAAGCAATCCTACCAAGCATATAAGCCAAATTCATTAGCCAGCTCTTTAAAGATTCCCAAATTCTATTTCAATGGTGCATGAATATGGATTAAGCAACAAACTCTGGCACAAGCTTCCCAATGCTGAAAATTAAAAGAAAACTATACTGTCTTAACCCATGACATTGTAAGAATTGGGAAAAAAAGTACATCATATACCAAATTCAATTGGAAATTCAAATTGGAAAAAGCTAAACTATGACTAAAAAAGCTTTTTCGATGTTATTTGTACAAGATGTCTGTCATTTAGCCAAGTAGGAACATATTTCTGTGCAAATGATTGTAAAATCAATTTGTACCCATACTTTAAATCAAAAGTCTTAACAGCAACATAAACAGCAGAGCTATATGCTGTCTTTTTTGTTATATTCAACTTTTCGAAAACCTAAGCTTTTGTATGTCAGGATGGCCGAGCGGTCTAAGGCGCTGCGTTCAGGTCGCAGTCTCTCCTGGAGGCGTGGGTTCAAATCCCACTCCTGACAGTAAGGTTACATTTTATCTTTCTTCTATATATCCTCATACTAATTTAAAGGTAACAAAACATCCTAAAAATTGGACAAACACTCACTTCACACCTCAGTTTCAATTTCCACCACGGAAATCTCGAGCGCTCACAACATAATTACCCCTTTGAAACAAACCACAATTCAGGTTGCAGCCTTCCTTGGAAATAAGGTCTTCAATCGTACTTCTGATTTCCATCTCCTATTCCATTACATTTTTATCATCTACATTTCCTCATATATTTTCCTTGCAAGATAAAATACCTTCCACATTACGAATGAGGGCTCCAATGATTATTGGTCAGAGCATTGCTCTTGTAAAGCAGAGCTCATGGCCTCAAATCCCACTGGTGTCGCCACAAAGCAATCCTACCAAGCATATAAGCCAAATTCATTAGCCAGCTCTTTAAAGATTCCCAAATTCTATTTCAATGGTGCATGAATATGGATTAAGCAACAAACTCTGGCACAAGCTTCCCAATGCTGAAAATTAAAAGAAAACTATACTGTCTTAACCCATGACATTGTAAGAATTGGGAAAAAAAGTACATCATATACCAAATTCAATTGGAAATTCAAATTAGAAAAAGCTAAACTATGACTAAAAAAGCTTTTTCGATGTTATTTCTACAAGATGTCTGTCATTTAGCCAAGTAGGAACATATTTCTGTGCAAATGATTGTAAAATCAATTTGTACCCATACTTTAAATCAAAAGTCTTAACAGCAACATAAACAGCAGAGCTATATGCTGTCTTTTTTGTTATATTCAACTTTTCGAAAACCTAAGCTTTTGTATGTCAGGATGGCCGAGCGGTCTAAGGCGCTGCGTTCAGGTCGCAGTCTCTCCTGGAGGCGTGGGTTCAAATCCCACTCCTGACAGTAAGGTTACATTTTATCTTTCTTCTATATATCCTCATACTAATTTAAAGGTAACAAAACATCCTAAAAATTGGACAAACACTCACTTCACACCTCAGTTTCAATTTCCACCACGGAAATCTCGAGCGCTCACAACATAATTACCCCTTTGTAACAAACCACAATTCAGGTTGCAGCCTTCCTTGGAAATAAGGTCTTCAATCGTACTTCTGATTTCCATCTCCTATTCCATTACATTTTTATCATCTACATTTCCTCATATATTTTCCTTGCAAGATAAAATACCTTCCACATTACGAATGAGGGCTCCAATGATTATTGGTCAGAGCATTGCTCTTGTAAAGCAGAGCTCATGGCCTCAAATCCCACTGGTGTCGCCACAAAGCAATCCTACCAAGCATATAAGCCAAATTCATTAGCCAGCTCTTTAAAGATTCCCAAATTCTATTTCAATGGTGCATGAATATGGATTAAGCAACAAACTCTGGCACAAGCTTCCCAATGCTGAAAATTAAAAGAAAACTATACTGTCTTAACCCATGACATTGTAAGAATTGGGAAAAAAAGTACATCATATACCAAATTCAATTGGAAATTCAAATTGGAAAAAGCTAAACTATGACTAAAAAAGCTTTTTCGATGTTATTTGTACAAGATGTCTGTCATTTAGCCAAGTAGGAACATATTTCTGTGCAAATGATTGTAAAATCAATTTGTACCCATACTTTAAATCAAAAGTCTTAACAGCAACATAAACAGCAGAGCTATATGCTGTCTTTTTTGTTATATTCAACTTTTCGAAAACCTAAGCTTTTGTATGTCAGGATGGCCGAGCGGTCTAAGGCGCTGCGTTCAGGTCGCAGTCTCTCCTGGAGGCGTGGGTTCAAATCCCACTCCTGACAGTAAGGTTACATTTTATCTTTCTTCTATATATCCTCATACTAATTTAAAGGTAACAAAACATCCTAAAAATTGGACAAACACTCACTTCACACCTCAGTTTCAATTTCCACCACGGAAATCTCGAGCGCTCACAACATAATTACCCCTTTGAAACAAACCACAATTCAGGTTGCAGCCTTCCTTGGAAATAAGGTCTTCAATCGTACTTCTGATTTCCATCTCCTATTCCATTACATTTTTATCATCTACATTTCCTCATATATTTTCCTTGCAAGATAAAATACCTTCCACATTACGAATGAGGGCTCCAATGATTATTGGTCAGAGCATTGCTCTTGTAAAGCAGAGCTCATGGCCTCAAATCCCACTGGTGTCGCCACAAAGCAATCCTACCAAGCATATAAGCCAAATTCATTAGCCAGCTCTTTAAAGATTCCCAAATTCTATTTCAATGGTGCATGAATATGGATTAAGCAACAAACTCTGGCACAAGCTTCCCAATGCTGAAAATTAAAAGAAAACTATACTGTCTTAACCCATGACATTGTAAGAATTGGGAAAAAAAGTACATCATATACCAAATTCAATTGGAAATTCAAATTAGAAAAAGCTAAACTATGACTAAAAAAGCTTTTTCGATGTTATTTCTACAAGATGTCTGTCATTTAGCCAAGTAGGAACATATTTCTGTGTAAATGATTGTAAAATCAATTTGTACCCATACTTTAAATCAAAAGTCTTAACAGCAACATAAACAGCAGAGCTATATGCTGTCTTTTTTGTTATATTCAACTTTTCGAAAACCTAAGCTTTTGTATGTCAGGATGGCCGAGCGGTCTAAGGCGCTGCGTTCAGGTCGCAGTCTCTCCTGGAGGCGTGGGTTCAAATCCCACTCCTGACAGTAAGGTTACATTTTATCTTTCTTCTATATATCCTCATACTAATTTAAAGGTAACAAAACATCCTAAAAATTGGACAAACACTCACTTCACACCTCAGTTTCAATTTCCACCACGGAAATCTCGAGCGCTCACAACATAATTACCCCTTTGTAACAAACCACAATTCAGGTTGCAGCCTTCCTTGGAAATAAGGTCTTCAATCGTACTTCTGATTTCCATCTCCTATTCCATTACATTTTTATCATCTACATTTCCTCATATATTTTCCTTGCAAGATAAAATACCTTCCACATTACGAATGAGGGCTCCAATGATTATTGGTCAGAGCATTGCTCTTGTAAAGCAGAGCTCATGGCCTCAAATCCCACTGGTGTCGCCACAAAGCAATCCTACCAAGCATATAAGCCAAATTCATTAGCCAGCTCTTTAAAGATTCCCAAATTCTATTTCAATGGTGCATGAATATGGATTAAGCAACAAACTCTGGCACAAGCTTCCCAATGCTGAAAATTAAAAGAAAACTATACTGTCTTAACCCATGACATTGTAAGAATTGGGAAAAAAAGTACATCATATACCAAATTCAATTGGAAATTCAAATTAGAAAAAGCTAAACTATGACTAAAAAAGCTTTTTCGATGTTATTTCTACAAGATGTCTGTCATTTAGCCAAGTAGGAACATATTTCTGTGTAAATGATTGTAAAATCAATTTGTACCCATACTTTAAATCAAAAGTCTTAACAGCAACATAAACAGCAGAGCTATATGCTGTCTTTTTTGTTATATTCAACTTTTCGAAAACCTAAGCTTTTGTATGTCAGGATGGCCGAGCGGTCTAAGGCGCTGCGTTCAGGTCGCAGTCTCTCCTGGAGGCGTGGGTTCAAATCCCACTCCTGACAGTAAGGTTACATTTTATCTTTCTTCTATATATCCTCATACTAATTTAAAGGTAACAAAACATCCTAAAAATTGGACAAACACTCACTTCACACCTCAGTTTCAATTTCCACCACGGAAATCTCGAGCGCTCACAACATAATTACCCCTTTGTAACAAACCACAATTCAGGTTGCAGCCTTCCTTGGAAATAAGGTCTTCAATCGTACTTCTGATTTCCATCTCCTATTCCATTACATTTTTATCATCTACATTTCCTCATATATTTTCCTTGCAAGATAAAATACCTTCCACATTACGAATGAGGGCTCCAATGATTATTGGTCAGAACATTGCTCTTGTAAAGCAGAGCTCATGGCCTCAAATCCCACTGGTGTCGCCACAAAGCAATCCTACCAAGCATATAAGCCAAATTCATTAGCCAGCTCTTTAAAGATTCCCAAATTCTATTTCAATGCATGAATATGGATTAAGCAACAAACTCTGGCACAAGCTTCCCAATGCTGAAAATTAAAAGAAAACTATACTGTCTTAACCCATGACATTGTAAGAATTGGGAAAAAAAGTACATCAAATACCAAATTCAATTGGAAATTCAAATTAGAAAAAGGTAAACTATGACTAAAAAAGCTTTTTCGATGTTATTTGTACAAGATGTCTGTCATTTAGCCAAGTAGGAACATATTTCTGTGCAAATGATTGTAAAATCAATTTGTACCCATACTTTAAATCAAAAGTCTTAACAGCAACATAAACAGCAGAGCTATATGCTGTCTTTTTTGTTATATTCAACTTTTCGAAAACCTAAGCTTTTGTATGTCAGGATGGCCGAGCGTTCTAAGGCACTGCGTTCAGGTCGCAGTCTCTCCTGGAGGCGTGGGTTCAAATCCCACTCCTGACAGTAAGGTTACATTTTATCTTTCTTCTATATATCCTCATACTAATTTAAAGGTAACAAAACATCCTAAAAATTGGACAAACACTCACTTCACACCTCAGTTTCAATTTCCACCACGGAAATCTCGAGCGCTCACAACATAATTACCCCTTTGTAACAAACCACAATTCAGGTTGCAGCCTTCCTTGGAAATAAGGTCTTCAATCGTACTTCTGATTTCCATCTCCTATTCCATTACATTTTTATCATCTACATTTCCTCATATATTTTCCTTGCAAGATAAAATACCTTCCACATTACGAATGAGGGCTCCAATGATTATTGGTCAGAGCATTGCTCTTGTAAAGCAGAGCTCATGGCCTCAAATCCCACTGGTGTCGCCACAAAGCAATCCTACCAAGCATATAAGCCAAATTCATTAGCCAGCTCTTTAAAGATTCCCAAATTCTATTTCAATGCATGAATATGGATTAAGCAACAAACTCTGGCACAAGCTTCCCAATGCTGAAAATTAAAAGAAAACTATACTGTCTTAACCCATGACATTGTAAGAATTGGGAAAAAAAGTACATCAAATACCAAATTCAATTGGAAATTCAAATTAGAAAAAGCTAAACTATGACTAAAAAAGCTTTTTCGATGTTATTTGTACAAGATGTCTGTCATTTAGCCAAGTAGGAACATATTTCTGTGCAAATGATTGTAAAATCAATTTGTACCCATACTTTAAATCAAAAGTCTTAACAGCAACATAAACAGCAGAGCTATATGCTGTCTTTTTTGTTATATTCAACTTTTCGAAAACCTAAGCTTTTGTATGTCAGGATGGCCGAGCGGTCTAAGGCGCTGCGTTCAGGTCGCAGTCTCTCCTGGAGGCGTGGGTTCAAATCCCACTCCTGACAGTAAGGTTACATTTTATCTTTCTTCTATATATCCTCATACTAATTTAAAGGTAACAAAACATCCTAAAAATTGGACAAACACTCACTTCACACCTCAGTTTCAATTTCCACCACGGAAATCTCGAGCGCTCACAACATAATTACCCCTTTGTAACAAACCACAATTCAGGTTGCAGCCTTCCTTGGAAATAAGGTCTTCAATCGTACTTCTGATTTCCATCTCCTATTCCATTACATTTTTATCATCTACATTTCCTCATATATTTTCCTTGCAAGATAAAATACCTTCCACATTACGAATGAGGGCTCCAATGATTATTGGTCAGAGCATTGCTCTTGTAAAGCAGAGCTCATGGCCTCAAATCCCACTGGTGTCGCCACAAAGCAATCCTACCAAGCATATAAGCCAAATTCATTAGCCAGCTCTTTAAAGATTCCCAAATTCTATTTCAATGGTGCATGAATATGGATTAAGCAACAAACTCTGGCACAAGCTTCCCAATGCTGAAAATTAAAAGAAAACTATACTGTCTTAACCCATGACATTGTAAGAATTGGGAAAAAAAGTACATCAAATACCAAATTCAATTGGAAATTCAAATTAGAAAAAGGTAAACTATGACTAAAAAAGCTTTTTCGATGTTATTTGTACAAGATGTCTGTCATTTAGCCAAGTAGGAACATATTTCTGTGCAAATGATTGTAAAATCAATTTGTACCCATACTTTAAATCAAAAGTCTTAACAGCAACATAAACAGCAGAGCTATATGCTGTCTTTTTTGTTATATTCAACTTTTCGAAAACCTAAGCTTTTGTATGTCAGGATGGCCGAGCGTTCTAAGGCACTGCGTTCAGGTCGCAGTCTCTCCTGGAGGCGTGGGTTCAAATCCCACTCCTGACAGTAAGGTTACATTTTATCTTTCTTCTATATATCCTCATACTAATTTAAAGGTAACAAAACATCCTAAAAATTGGACAAACACTCACTTCACACCTCAGTTTCAATTTCCACCACGGAAATCTCGAGCGCTCACAACATAATTACCCCTTTGTAACAAACCACAATTCAGGTTGCAGCCTTCCTTGGAAATAAGGTCTTCAATCGTACTTCTGATTTCCATCTCCTATTCCATTACATTTTTATCATCTACATTTCCTCATATATTTTCCTTGCAAGATAAAATACCTTCCACATTACGAATGAGGGCTCCAATGATTATTGGTCAGAGCATTGCTCTTGTAAAGCAGAGCTCATGGCCTCAAATCCCACTGGTGTCGCCACAAAGCAATCCTACCAAGCATATAAGCCAAATTCATTAGCCAGCTCTTTAAAGATTCCCAAATTCTATTTCAATGCATGAATATGGATTAAGCAACAAACTCTGGCACAAGCTTCCCAATGCTGAAAATTAAAAGAAAACTATACTGTCTTAACCCATGACATTGTAAGAATTGGGAAAAAAAGTACATCAAATACCAAATTCAATTGGAAATTCAAATTAGAAAAAGGTAAACTATGACTAAAAAAGCTTTTTCGATGTTATTTGTACAAGATGTCTGTCATTTAGCCAAGTAGGAACATATTTCTGTGCAAATGATTGTAAAATCAATTTGTACCCATACTTTAAATCAAAAGTCTTAACAGCAACATAAACAGCAGAGCTATATGCTGTCTTTTTTGTTATATTCAACTTTTCGAAAACCTAAGCTTTTGTATGTCAGGATGGCCGAGCGTTCTAAGGCACTGCGTTCAGGTCGCAGTCTCTCCTGGAGGCGTGGGTTCAAATCCCACTCCTGACAGTAAGGTTACATTTTATCTTTCTTCTATATATCCTCATACTAATTTAAAGGTAACAAAACATCCTAAAAATTGGACAAACACTCACTTCACACCTCAGTTTCAATTTCCACCACGGAAATCTCGAGCGCTCACAACATAATTACCCCTTTGTAACAAACCACAATTCAGGTTGCAGCCTTCCTTGGAAATAAGGTCTTCAATCGTACTTCTGATTTCCATCTCCTATTCCATTACATTTTTATCATCTACATTTCCTCATATATTTTCCTTGCAAGATAAAATACCTTCCACATTACGAATGAGGGCTCCAATGATTATTGGTCAGAGCATTGCTCTTGTAAAGCAGAGCTCATGGCCTCAAATCCCACTGGTGTCGCCACAAAGCAATCCTACCAAGCATATAAGCCAAATTCATTAGCCAGCTCTTTAAAGATTCCCAAATTCTATTTCAATGGTGCATGAATATGGATTAAGCAACAAACTCTGGCACAAGCTTCCCAATGCTGAAAATTAAAAGAAAACTATACTGTCTTAACCCATGACATTGTAAGAATTGGGAAAAAAAGTACATCAAATACCAAATTCAATTGGAAATTCAAATTAGAAAAAGCTAAACTATGACTAAAAAAGCTTTTTCGATGTTATTTGTACAAGATGTCTGTCATTTAGCCAAGTAGGAACATATTTCTGTGCAAATGATTGTAAAATCAATTTGTACCCATACTTTAAATCAAAAGTCTTAACAGCAACATAAACAGCAGAGCTATATGCTGTCTTTTTTGTTATATTCAACTTTTCGAAAACCTAAGCTTTTGTATGTCAGGATGGCCGAGCGGTCTAAGGCGCTGCGTTCAGGTCGCAGTCTCTCCTGGAGGCGTGGGTTCAAATCCCACTCCTGACAGTAAGGTTACATTTTATCTTTCTTCTATATATCCTCATACTAATTTAAAGGTAACAAAACATCCTAAAAATTGGACAAACACTCACTTCACACCTCAGTTTCAATTTCCACCACGGAAATCTCGAGCGCTCACAACATAATTACCCCTTTGTAACAAACCACAATTCAGGTTGCAGCCTTCCTTGGAAATAAGGTCTTCAATCGTACTTCTGATTTCCATCTCCTATTCCATTACATTTTTATCATCTACATTTCCTCATATATTTTCCTTGCAAGATAAAATACCTTCCACATTACGAATGAGGGCTCCAATGATTATTGGTCAGAGCATTGCTCTTGTAAAGCAGAGCTCATGGCCTCAAATCCCACTGGTGTCGCCACAAAGCAATCCTACCAAGCATATAAGCCAAATTCATTAGCCAGCTCTTTAAAGATTCCCAAATTCTATTTCAATGGTGCATGAATATGGATTAAGCAACAAACTCTGGCACAAGCTTCCCAATGCTGAAAATTAAAAGAAAACTATACTGTCTTAACCCATGACATTGTAAGAATTGGGAAAAAAAGTACATCAAATACCAAATTCAATTGGAAATTCAAATTAGAAAAAGGTAAACTATGACTAAAAAAGCTTTTTCGATGTTATTTGTACAAGATGTCTGTCATTTAGCCAAGTAGGAACATATTTCTGTGCAAATGATTGTAAAATCAATTTGTACCCATACTTTAAATCAAAAGTCTTAACAGCAACATAAACAGCAGAGCTATATGCTGTCTTTTTTGTTATATTCAACTTTTCGAAAACCTGAACTTTTGTATGTCAGGATGGCCGAGCGGTCTAAGGCGCTGCGTTCAGGTCGCAGTCTCTCCTGGAGGCGTGGGTTCAAATCCCACTCCTGACAGTAAGGTTACATTTTATCTTTCTTCTATATATCCTCATACTAATTTAAAGGTAACAAAACATCCTAAAAATTGGATAAACACTCACTTCACACCTCAGTTTCAATTTCCACCACGGAAATCTCGAACGCTCACAACATAATTACCCCTTTGTAACAAACCACAATTCAGGTTGCAGCCTTCCTTGGAAATAAGGTCTTCAATCGTACTTCTGATTTCCATCTCCTATTCCATTACATTTTTATCATCTACATTTCCTCATATATTTTCCTTGCAAGATAAAATACCTTCCACATTACGAATGAGGGCTCCAATGATTATTGGTCAGAGCATTGCTCTTGTAAAGCAGAGCTCATGGCCTCAAATCCCACTGGTGTCGCCACAAAGCAATCCTACCAAGCATATAAGCCAAATTCATTAGCCAGCTCTTTAAAGATTCCCAAATTCTATTTCAATGCATGAATATGGATTAAGCAACAAACTCTGGCACAAGCTTCCCAATGCTGAAAATTAAAAGAAAACTATACTGTCTTAACCCATGACATTGTAAGAATTGGGAAAAAAAAGTACATCAAATACCAAATTCAATTGGAAATTCAAATTAGAAAAAGGTAAACTATGACTAAAAAAGCTTTTTCGATGTTATTTGTACAAGATGTCTGTCATTTAGCCAAGTAGGAACATATTTCTGTGCAAATGATTGTAAAATCAATTTGTACCCATACTTTAAATCAAAAGTCTTAACAGCAACATAAACAGCAGAGCTATATGCTGTCTTTTTTGTTATATTCAACTTTTCGAAAACCTAAGCTTTTGTATGTCAGGATGGCCGAGCGTTCTAAGGCACTGCGTTCAGGTCGCAGTCTCTCCTGGAGGCGTGGGTTCAAATCCCACTCCTGACAGTAAGGTTACATTTTATCTTTCTTCTATATATCCTCATACTAATTTAAAGGTAACAAAACATCCTAAAAATTGGACAAACACTCACTTCACACCTCAGTTTCAATTTCCACCACGGAAATCTCGAGCGCTCACAACATAATTACCCCTTTGTAACAAACCACAATTCAGGTTGCAGCCTTCCTTGGAAATAAGGTCTTCAATCGTACTTCTGATTTCCATCTCCTATTCCATTACATTTTTATCATCTACATTTCCTCATATATTTTCCTTGCAAGATAAAATACCTTCCACATTACGAATGAGGGCTCCAATGATTATTGGTCAGAGCATTGCTCTTGTAAAGCAGAGCTCATGGCCTCAAATCCCACTGGTGTCGCCACAAAGCAATCCTACCAAGCATATAAGCCAAATTCATTAGCCAGCTCTTTAAAGATTCCCAAATTCTATTTCAATGCATGAATATGGATTAAGCAACAAACTCTGGCACAAGCTTCCCAATGCTGAAAATTAAAAGAAAACTATACTGTCTTAACCCATGACATTGTAAGAATTGGGAAAAAAAAGTACATCAAATACCAAATTCAATTGGAAATTCAAATTAGAAAAAGGTAAACTATGACTAAAAAAGCTTTTTCGATGTTATTTGTACAAGATGTCTGTCATTTAGCCAAGTAGGAACATATTTCTGTGCAAATGATTGTAAAATCAATTTGTACCCATACTTTAAATCAAAAGTCTTAACAGCAACATAAACAGCAGAGCTATATGCTGTCTTTTTTGTTATATTCAACTTTTCGAAAACCTAAGCTTTTGTATGTCAGGATGGCCGAGCGTTCTAAGGCACTGCGTTCAGGTCGCAGTCTCTCCTGGAGGCGTGGGTTCAAATCCCACTCCTGACAGTAAGGTTACATTTTATCTTTCTTCTATATATCCTCATACTAATTTAAAGGTAACAAAACATCCTAAAAATTGGACAAACACTCACTTCACACCTCAGTTTCAATTTCCACCACGGAAATCTCGAGCGCTCACAACATAATTACCCCTTTGTAACAAACCACAATTCAGGTTGCAGCCTTCCTTGGAAATAAGGTCTTCAATCGTACTTCTGATTTCCATCTCCTATTCCATTACATTTTTATCATCTACATTTCCTCATATATTTTCCTTGCAAGATAAAATACCTTCCACATTACGAATGAGGGCTCCAATGATTATTGGTCAGAGCATTGCTCTTGTAAAGCAGAGCTCATGGCCTCAAATCCCACTGGTGTCGCCACAAAGCAATCCTACCAAGCATATAAGCCAAATTCATTAGCCAGCTCTTTAAAGATTCCCAAATTCTATTTCAATGGTGCATGAATATGGATTAAGCAACAAACTCTGGCACAAGCTTCCCAATGCTGAAAATTAAAAGAAAACTATACTGTCTTAACCCATGACATTGTAAGAATTGGGAAAAAAAGTACATCAAATACCAAATTCAATTGGAAATTCAAATTAGAAAAAGCTAAACTATGACTAAAAAAGCTTTTTCGATGTTATTTGTACAAGATGTCTGTCATTTAGCCAAGTAGGAACATATTTCTGTGCAAATGATTGTAAAATCAATTTGTACCCATACTTTAAATCAAAAGTCTTAACAGCAACATAAACAGCAGAGCTATATGCTGTCTTTTTTGTTATATTCAACTTTTCGAAAACCTAAGCTTTTGTATGTCAGGATGGCCGAGCGGTCTAAGGCGCTGCTTTCAGGTCGCAGTCTCTCCTGGAGGCGTGGGTTCAAATCCCACTCCTGACAGTAAGGTTACATTTTATCTTTCTTCTATATATCCTCATACTAATTTAAAGGTAACAAAACATCCTAAAAATTGGACAAACACTCACTTCACACCTCAGTTTCAATTTCCACCACGGAAATCTCGAGCGCTCACAACATAATTACCCCTTTGTAACAAACCACAATTCAGGTTGCAGCCTTCCTTGGAAATAAGGTCTTCAATCGTACTTCTGATTTCCATCTCCTATTCCATTACATTTTTATCATCTACATTTCCTCATATATTTTCCTTGCAAGATAAAATACCTTCCACATTACGAATGAGGGCTCCAATGATTATTGGTCAGAGCATTGCTCTTGTAAAGCAGAGCTCATGGCCTCAAATCCCACTGGTGTCGCCACAAAGCAATCCTACCAAGCATATAAGCCAAATTCATTAGCCAGCTCTTTAAAGATTCCCAAATTCTATTTCAATGGTGCATGAATATGGATTAAGCAACAAACTCTGGCACAAGCTTCCCAATGCTGAAAATTAAAAGAAAACTATACTGTCTTAACCCATGACATTGTAAGAATTGGGAAAAAGGTACATCATATACCAAATTCAATTGGAAATTCAAATTGGAAAAAGCTAAACTATGACTAAAAAAGCTTTTTCGATGTTATTTGTACAAGATGTCTGTCATTTAGCCAAGTAGGAACATATTTCTGTGCAAATGATTGTAAAATCAATTTGTACCCATACTTTAAATCAAAAGTCTTAACAGCAACATAAACAGCAGAGCTATATGCTGTCTTTTTTGTTATATTCAACTTTTCGAAAACCGAAGCTTTTGTATGTCAGGATGGCCGAGCGTTCTAAGGCGCTGCGTTCAGGTCGCAGTCTCTCCTGGAGGCGTGGGTTCAAATCCCACTCCTGACAGTAAGGTTACATTTTATCTTTCTTCTATATATCCTCATACTAATTTAAAGGTAACAAAACATCCTAAAAATTGGACAAACACTCACTTCACACCTCAGTTTCAATTTCCACCACGGAAATCTCGAGCGCTCACAACATAATTACCCCTTTGTAACAAACCACAATTCAGGTTGCAGCCTTCCTTGGAAATAAGGTCTTCAATCGTACTTCTGATTTCCATCTCCTATTCCATTACATTTTTATCATCTACATTTCCTCATATATTTTCCTTGCAAGATAAAATACCTTCCACATTACGAATGAGGGCTCCAATGATTATTGGTCAGAGCATTGCTCTTGTAAAGCAGAGCTCATGGCCTCAAATCCCACTGGTGTCGCCACAAAGCAATCCTACCAAGCATATAAGCCAAATTCATTAGCCAGCTCTTTAAAGATTCCCAAATTCTATTTCAATGGTGCATGAATATGGATTAAGCAACAAACTCTGGCACAAGCTTCCCAATGCTGAAAATTAAAAGAAAACTATACTGTCTTAACCCATGACATTGTAAGAATTGGGAAAAAAAGTACATCATATACCAAATTCAATTGGAAATTCAAATTGGAAAAAGCTAAACTATGACTAAAAAAGCTTTTTCGATGTTATTTGTACAAGATGTCTGTCATTTAGCCAAGTAGGAACATATTTCTGTGCAAATGATTGTAAAATCAATTTGTACCCATACTTTAAATCAAAAGTCTTAACAGCAACATAAACAGCAGAGCTATATGCTGTCTTTTTTGTTATATTCAACTTTTCGAAAACCTAAGCTTTGTATGTCAGGATGGCCGAGCGGTCTAAGGCGCTGCGTTCAGGTCGCAGTCTCTCCTGGAGGCGTGGGTTCAAATCCCACTCCTGACAGTAAGGTTACATTTTATCTTTCTTCTATATATCCTCATACTAATTTAAAGGTAACAAAACATCCTAAAAATTGGACAAACACTCACTTCACACCTCAGTTTCAATTTCCACCACGGAAATCTCGAGCGCTCACAACATAATTACCCCTTTGAAACAAACCACAATTCAGGTTGCAGCCTTCCTTGGAAATAAGGTCTTCAATCGTACTTCTGATTTCCATCTCCTATTCCATTACATTTTTATCATCTACATTTCCTCATATATTTTCCTTGCAAGATAAAATACCTTCCACATTACGAATGAGGGCTCCAATGATTATTGGTCAGAGCATTGCTCTTGTAAAGCAGAGCTCATGGCCTCAAATCCCACTGGTGTCGCCACAAAGCAATCCTACCAAGCATATAAGCCAAATTCATTAGCCAGCTCTTTAAAGATTCCCAAATTCTATTTCAATGGTGCATGAATATGGATTAAGCAACAAACTCTGGCACAAGCTTCCCAATGCTGAAAATTAAAAGAAAACTATACTGTCTTAACCCATGACATTGTAAGAATTGGGAAAAAAAGTACATCATATACCAAATTCAATTGGAAATTCAAATTAGAAAAAGCTAAACTATGACTAAAAAAGCTTTTTCGATGTTATTTGTACAAGATGTCTGTCATTTAGCCAAGTAGGAACATATTTCTGTGCAAATGATTGTAAAATCAATTTGTACCCATACTTTAAATCAAAAGTCTTAACAGCAACATAAACAGCAGAGCTATATGCTGTCTTTTTTGTTATATTCAACTTTTCGAAAACCTGAACTTTTGTATGTCAGGATGGCCGAGCGGTCTAAGGCGCTGCGTTCAGGTCGCAGTCTCTCCTGGAGGCGTGGGTTCAAATCCCACTCCTGACAGTAAGGTTACATTTTATCTTTCTTCTATATATCCTCATACTAATTTAAAGGTAACAAAACATCCTAAAAATTGGATAAACACTCACTTCACACCTCAGTTTCAATTTCCACCACGGAAATCTCGAACGCTCACAACATAATTACCCCTTTGTAACAAACCACAATTCAGGTTGCAGCCTTCCTTGGAAATAAGGTCTTCAATCGTACTTCTGATTTCCATCTCCTATTCCATTACATTTTTATCATCTACATTTCCTCATATATTTTCCTTGCAAGATAAAATACCTTCCACATTACGAATGAGGGCTCCAATGATTATTGGTCAGAGCATTGCTCTTGTAAAGCAGAGCTCATGGCCTCAAATCCCACTGGTGTCGCCACAAAGCAATCCTACCAAGCATATAAGCCAAATTCATTAGCCAGCTCTTTAAAGATTCCCAAATTCTATTTCAATGCATGAATATGGATTAAGCAACAAACTCTGGCACAAGCTTCCCAATGCTGAAAATTAAAAGAAAACTATACTGTCTTAACCCATGACATTGTAAGAATTGGGAAAAAAAAGTACATCAAATACCAAATTCAATTGGAAATTCAAATTAGAAAAAGGTAAACTATGACTAAAAAAGCTTTTTCGATGTTATTTGTACAAGATGTCTGTCATTTAGCCAAGTAGGAACATATTTCTGTGCAAATGATTGTAAAATCAATTTGTACCCATACTTTAAATCAAAAGTCTTAACAGCAACATAAACAGCAGAGCTATATGCTGTCTTTTTTGTTATATTCAACTTTTCGAAAACCTAAGCTTTTGTATGTCAGGATGGCCGAGCGGTCTAAGGCGCTGCGTTCAGGTCGCAGTCTCTCCTGGAGGCGTGGGTTCAAATCCCACTCCTGACAGTAAGGTTACATTTTATCTTTCTTCTATATATCCTCATACTAATTTAAAGGTAACAAAACATCCTAAAAATTGGACAAACACTCACTTCACACCTCAGTTTCAATTTCCACCACGGAAATCTCGAGCGCTCACAACATAATTACCCCTTTGTAACAAACCACAATTCAGGTTGCAGCCTTCCTTGGAAATAAGGTCTTCAATCGTACTTCTGATTTCCATCTCCTATTCCATTACATTTTTATCATCTACATTTCCTCATATATTTTCCTTGCAAGATAAAATACCTTCCACATTACGAATGAGGGCTCCAATGATTATTGGTCAGAGCATTGCTCTTGTAAAGCAGAGCTCATGGCCTCAAATCCCACTGGTGTCGCCACAAAGCAATCCTACCAAGCATATAAGCCAAATTCATTAGCCAGCTCTTTAAAGATTCCCAAATTCTATTTCAATGCATGAATATGGATTAAGCAACAAACTCTGGCACAAGCTTCCCAATGCTGAAAATTAAAAGAAAACTATACTGTCTTAACCCATGACATTGTAAGAATTGGGAAAAAAAGTACATCAAATACCAAATTCAATTGGAAATTCAAATTAGAAAAAGGTAAACTATGACTAAAAAAGCTTTTTCGATGTTATTTGTACAAGATGTCTGTCATTTAGCCAAGTAGGAACATATTTCTGTGCAAATGATTGTAAAATCAATTTGTACCCATACTTTAAATCAAAAGTCTTAACAGCAACATAAACAGCAGAGCTATATGCTGTCTTTTTTGTTATATTCAACTTTTCGAAAACCTGAACTTTTGTATGTCAGGATGGCCGAGCGGTCTAAGGCGCTGCGTTCAGGTCGCAGTCTCTCCTGGAGGCGTGGGTTCAAATCCCACTCCTGACAGTAAGGTTACATTTTATCTTTCTTCTATATATCCTCATACTAATTTAAAGGTAACAAAACATCCTAAAAATTGGACAAACACTCACTTCACACCTCAGTTTCAATTTCCACCACGGAAATCTCGAGCGCTCACAACATAATTACCCCTTTGTAACAAACCACAATTCAGGTTGCAGCCTTCCTTGGAAATAAGGTCTTCAATCGTACTTCTGATTTCCATCTCCTATTCCATTACATTTTTATCATCTACATTTCCTCATATATTTTCCTTGCAAGATAAAATACCTTCCACATTACGAATGAGGGCTCCAATGATTATTGGTCAGAGCATTGCTCTTGTAAAGCAGAGCTCATGGCCTCAAATCCCACTGGTGTCGCCACAAAGCAATCCTACCAAGCATATAAGCCAAATTCATTAGCCAGCTCTTTAAAGATTCCCAAATTCTATTTCAATGCATGAATATGGATTAAGCAACAAACTCTGGCACAAGCTTCCCAATGCTGAAAATTAAAAGAAAACTATACTGTCTTAACCCATGACATTGTAAGAATTGGGAAAAAAAGTACATCAAATACCAAATTCAATTGGAAATTCAAATTAGAAAAAGGTAAACTATGACTAAAAAAGCTTTTTCGATGTTATTTGTACAAGATGTCTGTCATTTAGCCAAGTAGGAACATATTTCTGTGCAAATGATTGTAAAATCAATTTGTACCCATACTTTAAATCAAAAGTCTTAACAGCAACATAAACAGCAGAGCTATATGCTGTCTTTTTTGTTATATTCAACTTTTCGAAAACCTGAACTTTTGTATGTCAGGATGGCCGAGCGGTCTAAGGCGCTGCGTTCAGGTCGCAGTCTCTCCTGGAGGCGTGGGTTCAAATCCCACTCCTGACAGTAAGGTTACATTTTATCTTTCTTCTATATATCCTCATACTAATTTAAAGGTAACAAAACATCCTAAAAATTGGACAAACACTCACTTCACACCTCAGTTTCAATTTCCACCACGGAAATCTCGAGCGCTCACAACATAATTACCCCTTTGTAACAAACCACAATTCAGGTTGCAGCCTTCCTTGGAAATAAGGTCTTCAATCGTACTTCTGATTTCCATCTCCTATTCCATTACATTTTTATCATCTACATTTCCTCATATATTTTCCTTGCAAGATAAAATACCTTCCACATTACGAATGAGGGCTCCAATGATTATTGGTCAGAGCATTGCTCTTGTAAAGCAGAGCTCATGGCCTCAAATCCCACTGGTGTCGCCACAAAGCAATCCTACCAAGCATATAAGCCAAATTCATTAGCCAGCTCTTTAAAGATTCCCAAATTCTATTTCAATGCATGAATATGGATTAAGCAACAAACTCTGGCACAAGCTTCCCAATGCTGAAAATTAAAAGAAAACTATACTGTCTTAACCCATGACATTGTAAGAATTGGGAAAAAAAGTACATCAAATACCAAATTCAATTGGAAATTCAAATTAGAAAAAGGTAAACTATGACTAAAAAAGCTTTTTCGATGTTATTTGTACAAGATGTCTGTCATTTAGCCAAGTAGGAACATATTTCTGTGCAAATGATTGTAAAATCAATTTGTACCCATACTTTAAATCAAAAGTCTTAACAGCAACATAAACAGCAGAGCTATATGCTGTCTTTTTTGTTATATTCAACTTTTCGAAAACCTGAACTTTTGTATGTCAGGATGGCCGAGCGGTCTAAGGCGCTGCGTTCAGGTCGCAGTCTCTCCTGGAGGCGTGGGTTCAAATCCCACTCCTGACAGTAAGGTTACATTTTATCTTTCTTCTATATATCCTCATACTAATTTAAAGGTAACAAAACATCCTAAAAATTGGACAAACACTCACTTCACACCTCAGTTTCAATTTCCACCACGGAAATCTCGAGCGCTCACAACATAATTACCCCTTTGTAACAAACCACAATTCAGGTTGCAGCCTTCCTTGGAAATAAGGTCTTCAATCGTACTTCTGATTTCCATCTCCTATTCCATTACATTTTTATCATCTACATTTCCTCATATATTTTCCTTGCAAGATAAAATACCTTCCACATTACGAATGAGGGCTCCAATGATTATTGGTCAGAGCATTGCTCTTGTAAAGCAGAGCTCATGGCCTCAAATCCCACTGGTGTCGCCACAAAGCAATCCTACCAAGCATATAAGCCAAATTCATTAGCCAGCTCTTTAAAGATTCCCAAATTCTATTTCAATGGTGCATGAATATGGATTAAGCAACAAACTCTGGCACAAGCTTCCCAATGCTGAAAATTAAAAGAAAACTATACTGTCTTAACCCATGACATTGTAAGAATTGGGAAAAAAAGTACATCAAATACCAAATTCAATTGGAAATTCAAATTAGAAAAAGGTAAACTATGACTAAAAAAGCTTTTTCGATGTTATTTGTACAAGATGTCTGTCATTTAGCCAAGTAGGAACATATTTTTGTGCAAATGATTGTAAAATCAATTTGTACCTATACTTTAAATCAAAAGTCTTAACAGCAACATAAACAGCAGAGCTATATGCTGTCTTTTTTGTTATATTCAACTTTTCGAAAACCTAAGCTTTTGTATGTCAGGATGGCCGAGCGGTCTAAGGCGCTGCGTTCAGGTCGCAGTCTCTCCTGGAGGCGTGGGTTCAAATCCCACTCCTGACAGTAAGGTTACATTTTATCTTTCTTCTATATATCCTCATACTAATTTAAAGGTAACAAAACATCCTAAAAATTGGACAAACACTCACTTCACACCTCAGTTTCAATTTCCACCACGGAAATCTCGAGCGCTCACAACATAATTACCCCTTTGTAACAAACCACAATTCAGGTTGCAGCCTTCCTTGGAAATAAGGTCTTCAATCGTACTTCTGATTTCCATCTCCTATTCCATTACATTTTTATCATCTACATTTCCTCATATATTTTCCTTGCAAGATAAAATACCTTCCACATTACGAATGAGGGCTCCAATGATTATTGGTCAGAGCATTGCTCTTGTAAAGCAGAGCTCATGGCCTCAAATCCCACTGGTGTCGCCACAAAGCAATCCTACCAAGCATATAAGCCAAATTCATTAGCCAGCTCTTTAAAGATTCCCAAATTCTATTTCAATGCATGAATATGGATTAAGCAACAAACTCTGGCACAAGCTTCCCAATGCTGAAAATTAAAAGAAAACTATACTGTCTTAACCCATGACATTGTAAGAATTGGGAAAAAAAGTACATCAAATACCAAATTCAATTGGAAATTCAAATTAGAAAAAGGTAAACTATGACTAAAAAAGCTTTTTCGATGTTATTTGTACAAGATGTCTGTCATTTAGCCAAGTAGGAACATATTTCTGTGCAAATGATTGTAAAATCAATTTGTACCCATACTTTAAATCAAAAGTCTTAACAGCAACATAAACAGCAGAGCTATATGCTGTCTTTTTTGTTATATTCAACTTTTCGAAAACCTGAACTTTTGTATGTCAGGATGGCCGAGCGGTCTAAGGCGCTGCGTTCAGGTCGCAGTCTCTCCTGGAGGCGTGGGTTCAAATCCCACTCCTGACAGTAAGGTTACATTTTATCTTTCTTCTATATATCCTCATACTAATTTAAAGGTAACAAAACATCCTAAAAATTGGATAAACACTCACTTCACACCTCAGTTTCAATTTCCACCACGGAAATCTCGAGCGCTCACAACATAATTACCCCTTTGTAACAAACCACAATTCAGGTTGCAGCCTTCCTTGGAAATAAGGTCTTCAATCGTACTTCTGATTTCCATCTCCTATTCCATTACATTTTTATCATCTACATTTCCTCATATATTTTCCTTGCAAGATAAAATACCTTCCACATTACGAATGAGGGCTCCAATGATTATTGGTCAGAGCATTGCTCTTGTAAAGCAGAGCTCATGGCCTCAAATCCCACTGGTGTCGCCACAAAGCAATCCTACCAAGCATATAAGCCAAATTCATTAGCCAGCTCTTTAAAGATTCCCAAATTCTATTTCAATGCATGAATATGGATTAAGCAACAAACTCTGGCACAAGCTTCCCAATGCTGAAAATTAAAAGAAAACTATACTGTCTTAACCCATGACATTGTAAGAATTGGGAAAAAAAAGTACATCAAATACCAAATTCAATTGGAAATTCAAATTAGAAAAAGGTAAACTATGACTAAAAAAGCTTTTTCGATGTTATTTGTACAAGATGTCTGTCATTTAGCCAAGTAGGAACATATTTCTGTGCAAATGATTGTAAAATCAATTTGTACCCATACTTTAAATCAAAAGTCTTAACAGCAACATAAACAGCAGAGCTATATGCTGTCTTTTTTGTTATATTCAACTTTTCGAAAACCTAAGCTTTTGTATGTCAGGATGGCCGAGCGTTCAAAGGCACTGCGTTCAGGTCGCAGTCTCTCCTGGAGGCGTGGGTTCAAATCCCACTCCTGACAGTAAGGTTACATTTTATCTTTCTTCTATATATCCTCATACTAATTTAAAGGTAACAAAACATCCTAAAAATTGGACAAACACTCACTTCACACCTCAGTTTCAATTTCCACCACGGAAATCTCGAGCGCTCACAACATAATTACCCCTTTGTAACAAACCACAATTCAGGTTGCAGCCTTCCTTGGAAATAAGGTCTTCAATCGTACTTCTGATTTCCATCTCCTATTCCATTACATTTTTTTTTTTTTTTTTGAAAAGATATTTTATTGAGTTTTTCCAAACAGACAAAAAGGGAAACAGGCAATACAGGTGACAGATAGCTGCAACAAAGTTTCCACGAAATATAAACAGTATATTATTAATGATATGAAGAAGCAAAAGTAGATTTAGAGAGGAGAGAAGGGAGGGGAAAGAGAGAAGAAAGAATAGGGGTGAGAGGGACGGGGGGAATCACTAGCCAAAGCAAGGAAAAGTGAAATGAGGAGAAGGTGGAGAACCATGACACGGTTTAGGAATGATAGTAGGGGCTTGAGGGCCTTAAAATGCGAGAGGGGAGGAGGCTCCGTAATACTCAGTCCAAGGACTCCAGACCTTGTTAAATTGAACGGGGGTATGGCGGAGAATGCTAGTCATATATTCCATATGGTAGACCTGCCATGTGCGGTTAATAACCGATGGCAGAGAGGGAGGGCTCGGATTTTTCCAAAATAGAGCAATTTGGCATCTAGCAGCACTGAGTATATGTGTGATGAGTTTCTGAGTTGGTTTTGATATCTTGGGAATAGAGCGCGGAAGTAAGGAATACGACAGAGATGGCGGAAGGGAGATCTGAGTGATATCAAAAATTAACCGATGGACCGACTTCCAGAAAGGAAGTAGTTTTGGACAGTGCCACCATATGTGAGACAGGGTACCTTCCCGACCGCATTGGCGCCAGCATAGCGATGAGGAGTCTGGGTATATCATATGAAGACGGTGAGGGACCAGATACCAGCGGTAAAAGATCTTGTGACTGTTTTCGCTGATCTTGATGCAAATAGAGGTCTTAGAGAGATTCAGGCGAATCTTAACCCATTCTCCAGGAGAGAGTGACTCCCCCATGTCCTCCTCCCACTTGAGCTCATGAGAATCTTTAGGGGGGCAATTATATTTTACCATTCCATTACATTTTTATCATCTACATTTCCTCATATATTTTCCTTGCAAGATAAAATACCTTCCACATTACGAATGAGGGCTCCAATGATTATTGGTCAGAGCATTGCTCTTGTAAAGCAGAGCTCATGGCCTCAAATCCCACTGGTGTCGCCACAAAGCAATCCTACCAAGCATATAAGCCAAATTCATTAGCCAGCTCTTTAAAGATTCCCAAATTCTATTTCAATGGTGCATGAATATGGATTAAGCAACAAACTCTGGCACAAGCTTCCCAATGCTGAAAATTAAAAGAAAACTATACTGTCTTAACCCATTACATTGTAAGAATTGGGAAAAAAAGTACATCAAATACCAAATTCAATTGGAAATTCAAATTAGAAAAAGCTAAACTATGACTAAAAAAGCTTTTTCGATGTTATTTGTACAAGATGTCTGTCATTTAGCCAAGTAGGAACATATTTCTGTGCAAATGATTGTAAAATCAATTTGTACCCATACTTTAAATCAAAAGTCTTAACAGCAACATAAACAGCAGAGCTATATGCTGTCTTTTTTGTTATATTCAACTTTTCGAAAACCTAAGCTTTTGTATGTCAGGATGGCCGAGCGGTCTAAGGCGCTGCGTTCAGGTCGCAGTCTCTCCTGGAGGCGTGGGTTCAAATCCCACTCCTGACAGTAAGGTTACATTTTATCTTTCTTCTATATATCCTCATACTAATTTAAAGGTAACAAAACATCCTAAAAATTGGACAAACACTCACTTCACACCTCAGTTTCAATTTCCACCACGGAAATCTCGAGCGCTCACAACATAATTACCCCTTTGTAACAAACCACAATTCAGGTTGCAGCCTTCCTTGGAAATAAGGTCTTCAATCGTACTTCTGATTTCCATCTCCTATTCCATTACATTTTTATCATCTACATTTCCTCATATATTTTCCTTGCAAGATAAAATACCTTCCACATTACGAATGAGGGCTCCAATGATTATTGGTCAGAGCATTGCTCTTGTAAAGCAGAGCTCATGGCCTCAAATCCCACTGGTGTCGCCACAAAGCAATCCTACCAAGCATATAAGCCAAATTCATTAGCCAGCTCTTTAAAGATTCCCAAATTCTATTTCAATGGTGCATGAATATGGATTAAGCAACAAACTCTGGCACAAGCTTCCCAATGCTGAAAATTAAAAGAAAACTATACTGTCTTAACCCATGACATTGTAAGAATTGGGAAAAAAAAGTACATCAAATACCAAATTCAATTGGAAATTCAAATTAGAAAAAGGTAAACTATGACTAAAAAAGCTTTTTCGATGTTATTTGTACAAGATGTCTGTCATTTAGCCAAGTAGGAACATATTTCTGTGCAAATGATTGTAAAATCAATTTGTACCCATACTTTAAATCAAAAGTCTTAACAGCAACATAAACAGCAGAGCTATATGCTGTCTTTTTTGTTATATTCAACTTTTCGAAAACCTGAACTTTTGTATGTCAGGATGGCCGAGCGGTCTAAGGCGCTGCGTTCAGGTCGCAGTCTCTCCTGGAGGCGTGGGTTCAAATCCCACTCCTGACAGTAAGGTTACATTTTATCTTTCTTCTATATATCCTCATACTAATTTAAAGGTAACAAAACATCCTAAAAATTGGATAAACACTCACTTCACACCTCAGTTTCAATTTCCACCACGGAAATCTCGAACGCTCACAACATAATTACCCCTTTGTAACAAACCACAATTCAGGTTGCAGCCTTCCTTGGAAATAAGGTCTTCAATCGTACTTCTGATTTCCATCTCCTATTCCATTACATTTTTATCATCTACATTTCCTCATATATTTTCCTTGCAAGATAAAATACCTTCCACATTACGAATGAGGGCTCCAATGATTATTGGTCAGAGCATTGCTCTTGTAAAGCAGAGCTCATGGCCTCAAATCCCACTGGTGTCGCCACAAAGCAATCCTACCAAGCATATAAGCCAAATTCATTAGCCAGCTCTTTAAAGATTCCCAAATTCTATTTCAATGGTGCATGAATATGGATTAAGCAACAAACTCTGGCACAAACTTCCCAATGCTGAAAATTAAAAGAAAACTATACTGTCTTAACCCATGACATTGTAAGAATTGGGAAAAAAAGTACATCAAATACCAAATTCAATTGGAAATTCAAATTGGAAAAAGCTAAACTATGACTAAAAAAGCTTTTTCGATGTTATTTGTACAAGATGTCTGTCATTTAGCCAAGTAGGAACATATTTCTGTGCAAATGATTGTAAAATCAATTTGTACCCATACTTTAAATCAAAAGTCTTAACAGCAACATAAACAGCAGAGCTATATGCTGTCTTTTTTGTTATATTCAACTTTTCGAAAACCTAAGCTTTTGTATGTCAGGATGGCCGAGCGTTCTAAGGCGCTGCGGTCGCAGTCTCTCCTGGAGGCGTGGGTTCAAATCCCACTCCTGACAGTAAGGTTACATTTTATCTTTCTTCTATATATCCTCATACTAATTTAAAGGTAACAAAACATCCTAAAAATTGGACAAACACTCACTTCACACCTCAGTTTCAATTTCCACCACGGAAATCTCGAGCGCTCACAACATAATTACCCCTTTGTAACAAACCACAATTCAGGTTGCAGCCTTCCTTGGAAATAAGGTCTTCAATCGTACTTCTGATTTCCATCTCCTATTCCATTACATTTTTATCATCTACATTTCCTCATATATTTTCCTTGCAAGATAAAATACCTTCCACATTACGAATGAGGGCTCCAATGATTATTGGTCAGAGCATTGCTCTTGTAAAGCAGAGCTCATGGCCTCAAATCCCACTGGTGTCGCCACAAAGCAATCCTACCAAGCATATAAGCCAAATTCATTAGCCAGCTCTTTAAAGATTCCCAAATTCTATTTCAATGGTGCATGAATATGGATTAAGCAACAAACTCTGGCACAAGCTTCCCAATGCTGAAAATTAAAAGAAAACTATACTGTCTTAACCCATGACATTGTAAGAATTGGGAAAAAAAGTACATCATATACCAAATTCAATTGGAAATTCAAATTGGAAAAAGCTAAACTATGACTAAAAAAGCTTTTTCGATGTTATTTGTACAAGATGTCTGTCATTTAGCCAAGTAGGAACATATTTCTGTGCAAATGATTGTAAAATCAATTTGTACCCATACTTTAAATCAAAAGTCTTAACAGCAACATAAACAGCAGAGCTATATGCTGTCTTTTTTGTTATATTCAACTTTTCGAAAACCTAAGCTTTTGTATGTCAGGATGGCCGAGCGGTCTAAGGCGCTGCGTTCAGGTCGCAGTCTCTCCTGGAGGCGTGGGTTCAAATCCCACTCCTGACAGTAAGGTTACATTTTATCTTTCTTCTATATATCCTCATACTAATTTAAAGGTAACAAAACATCCTAAAAATTGGACAAACACTCACTTCACACCTCAGTTTCAATTTCCACCACGGAAATCTCGAGCGCTCACAACATAATTACCCCTTTGAAACAAACCACAATTCAGGTTGCAGCCTTCCTTGGAAATAAGGTCTTCAATCGTACTTCTGATTTCCATCTCCTATTCCATTACATTTTTATCATCTACATTTCCTCATATATTTTCCTTGCAAGATAAAATACCTTCCACATTACGAATGAGGGCTCCAATGATTATTGGTCAGAGCATTGCTCTTGTAAAGCAGAGCTCATGGCCTCAAATCCCACTGGTGTCACCACAAAGCAATCCTACCAAGCATATAAGCCAAATTCATTAGCCAGCTCTTTAAAGATTCCCAAATTCTATTTCAATGGTGCATGAATATGGATTAAGCAACAAACTCTGGCACAAGCTTCCCAATGCTGAAAATTAAAAGAAAACTATACTGTCTTAACCCATGACATTGTAAGAATTGGGAAAAAAAGTACATCAAATACCAAATTCAATTGGAAATTCAAATTAGAAAAAGCTAAACTATGACTAAAAAAGCTTTTTCGATGTTATTTGTACAAGATGTCTGTCATTTAGCCAAGTAGGAACATATTTCTGTGCAAATGATTGTAAAATCAATTTGTACCCATACTTTAAATCAAAAGTCTTAACAGCAACATAAACAGCAGAGCTATATGCTGTCTTTTTTGTTATATTCAACTTTTCGAAAACCTGAACTTTTGTATGTCAGGATGGCCGAGCGGTCTAAGGCGCTGCGTTCAGGTCGCAGTCTCTCCTGGAGGCGTGGGTTCAAATCCCACTCCTGACAGTAAGGTTACATTTTATCTTTCTTCTATATATCCTCATACTAATTTAAAGGTAACAAAACATCCTAAAAATTGGATAAACACTCACTTCACACCTCAGTTTCAATTTCCACCACGGAAATCTCGAGCGCTCACAACATAATTACCCCTTTGTAACAAACCACAATTCAGGTTGCAGCCTTCCTTGGAAATAAGGTCTTCAATCGTACTTCTGATTTCCATCTCCTATTCCATTACATTTTTATCATCTACATTTCCTCATATATTTTCCTTGCAAGATAAAATACCTTCCACATTACGAATGAGGGCTCCAATGATTATTGGTCAGAGCATTGCTCTTGTAAAGCAGAGCTCATGGCCTCAAATCCCACTGGTGTCGCCACAAAGCAATCCTACCAAGCATATAAGCCAAATTCATTAGCCAGCTCTTTAAAGATTCCCAAATTCTATTTCAATGCATGAATATGGATTAAGCAACAAACTCTGGCACAAGCTTCCCAATGCTGAAAATTAAAAGA
>NW_027448315.1:0-52227 GCF_038048845.1 Mixophyes fleayi
TTAGAAATGTCATGAGAAACAAGAATTATGTAAATGAATTGATGTAAGTCATTGTTTCCAAGAGAAAGGGAGACAGGAGTGTAAAAAAGCGTTGTTTTTGGACGGCAATGAAGAAATGACTATGTTTTGCGATTTCTCCTGCTCAGAAAGACTTAGAAAGTTGATAATTGTGGGTAATGTTAGAAATGTCATGAGAAACAAGAATTATGTAAAAGAATTAATGTAAGTCATTGTTTCCAAGAGAAAGGGAGACAGGAGTGTAAAAAAGCGTTGTTTTTGGACGGCAATGAAGAAATGACTATGTTTTGCGATTTCTCCTGCTCAGAAAGACTTAGAAAGTTGATAATTGTGGGCAATGTTAGAAATGTCATGAGAAACAAGAATTATGTAGAAAAATTGATGTAAGTCATTGTTTCCAAGAGAAAGGGAGACCGGAGTGTAAAAAAGCGTTGTTTTTTGGACGGCAATGAAGAAATGACTATGTTTTGCGATTTCTCCTGCTCAGAAAGACTTAGAAAGTTGATAATTGTGGGCAATGTTAGAAATGTCATGAGAAACAAGAATTATGTAAAAGAATTGATGTAAGGCATTGTTTCCAAGAGAAAGGGAGACAGGAGTGTAAAAAAGCGTTGTTTTTGGACGGCAATGAAGAAATGACTATGTTTTGCGATTTCTCCTGCTCAGAAAGACTTAGAAAGTTGATAATTGTGGGAAATGTTAGAAATGTCATGAGAAACAAGAATTATGTAAAAGAATTGATGTAAGTCATTGTTTCCAAGAGAAAGGGAGACCGGAGTGTAAAAAAGCGTTGTTTTTGGACGGCAATGAAGAAATGACTATGTTTTGCGATTGCTCCTGCTCAGAAAGACTTAGAAAGTTGATAATTGTGGGCAATGTTAGAAATGTCATGAGAAACAAGAATTATGTAAAAGAATTGATGTAAGTCATTGTTTCCAAGAGAAAGGGAGACAGGAGTGTAAAAAAGCGTTGTTTTTGGACGGCAATGAAGAAATGACTATGTTTTGCGATTTCTCCTGCTCAGAAAGACTTAGAAAGTTGATAATTTGGGAAATGTTAGAAATGTCATAAGAAACAAGAATTATGTAAAAGAATTGATGTAAGTCATTGTTTCCAAGAGAAAGGGAGACCGGAGTGTAAAAAAGCGTTGTTTTTGGACGGCAATGAAGAAATGACTGTTTTGCGATTTCTCTTGCTCAGAAAGACTTAGAAAGTTGATAATTGTGGGCAATGTTAGAAATGTCATGAGAAACAAGAATTATGTAAAAGAATTGATGTAAGTCATTGTTTCCAAGAGAAAGGGAGACCGGAGTGTAAAAAAGCGTTGTTTTTGGACGGCAATGAAGAAATGACTATGTTTTGCGATTTCTCCTGCTCAGAAAGACTTAGAAAGTTGATAATTGTGGGCAATGTTAGAAATGTCATGAGAAACAAGAATTATGTAAAAGAATTTATGTAAGTCATTGTTTCCAAGAGAAAGGGAGACAGGAGTGTAAAAAAGCGTTGTTTTGGACGGCAATGAAGAAATGACTATGTTTTGCGATTTCTCCTGCTCAGAAAGACTTAGAAAAATGATAATTGTGGGCAATGTTAGAAATGTCATGAGAAACAAGAATTATGTAAAAGAATTGATGTAAGTCATTGTTTCCAAGAGAAAGGGAGACCGGAGTGTAAAAAAGCGTTGTTTTTGGACGGCAATGAAGAAATGACTATGTTTTGCGATTTCTCCTGCTCAGAAAGATTTAGAAAGTTGATAATTGTGGGAAATGTTAGAAATGTCATGAGAAACAAGAATTATGTAAAAGAATTGATGTAAGTCATTGTTTCCAAGAGAAAGGGAGACCGGAGTGTAAAAAAGCGTTGTTTTTGGACGGCAATGAAGAAATGACTGTTTTGCGATTTCTCTTGCTCAGAAAGACTTAGAAAGTTGATAATTGTGGGCAATGTTAGAAATGTCATGAGAAACAAGAATTATGTAAAAGAATTGATGTAAGTCATTGTTTCCAAGAGAAAGGGAGACCGGAGTGTAAAAAAGCGTTGTTTTTGGACGGCAATGAAGAAATGACTATGTTTTGCGATTTCTCTTGCTCAGAAAGACTTAGAAAGTTGATAATTGTGGGCAATGTTAGAAATGTCATGAGAAACAAGAATTATGTAAAAGAATTGATGTAAGTCATTGTTTCCAAGAGAAAGGGAGACCGGAGTGTAAAAAAATCGTTGTTTTTGGACGGCAATGAAGAAATGACTGTTTTGCGATTTCTCTTGCTCAGAAAGACTTAGAAAGTTGATAATTGTGGGCAATGTTAGAAATGGCATGAGAAACAAGAATTATGTAAAAGAATTGATGTAAGTCATTGTTTCCAAGAGAAAGGGAGACCGGAGTGTAAAAAAGCGTTGTTTTTGGACGGCAATGAAGAAATGACTATGTTTTGCGATTGCTCCTGCTCAGAAAGACTTAGAAAGTTGATAATTGTGGGCAATGTTAGAAATGTCATGAGAAACAAGAATTATGTAAAAGAATTGATGTAAGTCATTGTTTCCAAGAGAAAGGGAGACAGGAGTGTAAAAAAGCGTTGTTTTTGGACGGCAATGAAGAAATGACTATGTTTTGCGATTTCTCCTGCTCAGAAAGACTTAGAAAGTTGATAATTTGGGAAATGTTAGAAATGTCATAAGAAACAAGAATTATGTAAAAGAATTGATGTAAGTCATTGTTTCCAAGAGAAAGGGAGACCGGAGTGTAAAAAAGCGTTGTTTTTGGACGGCAATGAAGAAATGACTGTTTTGCGATTTCTCTTGCTCAGAAAGACTTAGAAAGTTGATAATTGTGGGCAATGTTAGAAATGTCATGAGAAACAAGAATTATGTAAAAGAATTGATGTAAGTCATTGTTTCCAAGAGAAAGGGAGACCGGAGTGTAAAAAAGCGTTGTTTTTGGACGGCAATGAAGAAATGACTATGTTTTGCGATTTCTCCTGCTCAGAAAGACTTAGAAAGTTGATAATTGTGGGCAATGTTAGAAATGTCATGAGAAACAAGAATTATGTAAAAGAATTTATGTAAGTCATTGTTTCCAAGAGAAAGGGAGACAGGAGTGTAAAAAAGCGTTGTTTTTGGACGGCAATGAAGAAATGACTATGTTTTGCGATTTCTCCTGCTCAGAAAGACTTAGAAAAATGATAATTGTGGGCAATGTTAGAAATGTCATGAGAAACAAGAATTATGTAAAAGAATTGATGTAAGTCATTGTTTCCAAGAGAAAGGGAGACCGGAGTGTAAAAAAGCGTTGTTTTTGGACGGCAATGAAGAAATGACTATGTTTTGCGATTTCTCCTGCTTAGAAAGATTTAGAAAGTTGATAATTGTGGGAAATGTTAGAAATGTCATGAGAAACAAGAATTATGTAAAAGAATTGATGTAAGTCATTGTTTCCAAGAGAAAGGGAGACCGGAGTGTAAAAAAGCGTTGTTTTTGGACGGCAATGAAGAAATGACTGTTTTGCGATTTCTCTTGCTCAGAAAGACTTAGAAAGTTGATAATTGTGGGCAATGTTAGAAATGTCATGAGAAACAAGAATTATGTAAAAGAATTGATGTAAGTCATTGTTTCCAAGAGAAAGGGAGACCGGAGTGTAAAAAAGCGTTGTTTTTGGACGGCAATGAAGAAATGACTATGTTTTGCGATTTCTCTTGCTCAGAAAGACTTAGAAAGTTGATAATTGTGGGCAATGTTAGAAATGTCATGAGAAACAAGAATTATGTAAAAGAATTGATGTAAGTCATTGTTTCCAAGAGAAAGGGAGACCGGAGTGTAAAAAAATCGTTGTTTTTGGACGGCAATGAAGAAATGACTGTTTTGCGATTTCTCTTGCTCAGAAAGACTTAGAAAGTTGATAATTGTGGGCAATGTTAGAAATGTCATGAGAAACAAGAATTATGTAAAAGAATTGATGTAAGTCATTGTTTCCAAGAGAAAGGGAGACCGGAGTGTAAAAAAGCGTTGTTTTTGGACGGCAATGAAGAAATGACTGTTTTGCGATTTCTCTTGCTCAGAAAGACTTAGAAAGTTGATAATTGTGGGCAATGTTAGAAATGTCATGAGAAACAAGAATTATGTAAATGAATTGATGTAAGTCATTGTTTCCAAGAGAAAGGGAGACAGGAGTGTAAAAAAGCGTTGTTTTTGGACGGCAATGAAGAAATGACTATGTTTTGCGATTTCTCCTGCTCAGAAAGACTTAGAAAGTTGATAATTGTGGGTAATGTTAGAAATGTCATGAGAAACAAGAATTATGTAAAAGAATTAATGTAAGTCATTGTTTCCAAGAGAAAGGGAGACAGGAGTGTAAAAAAGCGTTGTTTTTGGACGGCAATGAAGAAATGACTATGTTTTGCGATTTCTCCTGCTCAGAAAGACTTAGAAAGTTGATAATTGTGGGCAATGTTAGAAATGTCATGAGAAACAAGAATTATGTAGAAAAATTGATGTAAGTCATTGTTTCCAAGAGAAAGGGAGACCGGAGTGTAAAAAAGCGTTGTTTTTGGACGGCAATGAAGAAATGACTATGTTTTGCGATTTCTCCTGCTCAGAAAGACTTAGAAAGTTGATAATTGTGGGCAATGTTAGAAATGTCATGAGAAACAAGAATTATGTAAAAGAATTGATGTAAGGCATTGTTTCCAAGAGAAAGGGAGACAGGAGTGTAAAAAAGCGTTGTTTTTGGACGGCAATGAAGAAATGACTATGTTTTGCGATTTCTCCTGCTCAGAAAGACTTAGAAAGTTGATAATTGTGGGAAATGTTAGAAATGTCATGAGAAACAAGAATTATGTAAAAGAATTGATGTAAGTCATTGTTTCCAAGAGAAAGGGAGACCGGAGTGTAAAAAATCGTTGTTTTTGGACGGCAATGAAGAAATGACTGTTTTGCGATTTCTCTTGCTCAGAAAGACTTAGAAAGTTGATAATTGTGGGCAATGTTAGAAATGGCATGAGAAACAAGAATTATGTAAAAGAATTGATGTAAGTCATTGTTTCCAAGAGAAAGGGAGACCGAGTGTAAAAAAGCGTTGTTTTTGGACGGCAATGAAGAAATGACTATGTTTTGCGATTGCTCCTGCTCAGAAAGACTTAGAAAGTTGATAATTGTGGGCAATGTTAGAAATGTCATGAGAAACAAGAATTATGTAAAAGAATTGATGTAAGTCATTGTTTCCAAGAGAAAGGGAGACCGGAGTGTAAAAAAGCGTTGTTTTTGGACGGCAATGAAGAAATGACTATGTTTTGCGATTTCTCCTGCTCAGAAAGACTTAGAAAGTTGATAATTGTGGGCAATGTTAGAAATGTCATGAGAAACAAGAATTATGTAAAAGAATTTATGTAAGTCATTGTTTCCAAGAGAAAGGGAGACAGGAGTGTAAAAAAGCGTTGTTTTTGGACGGCAATGAAGAAATGACTATGTTTTGCGATTTCTCCTGCTCAGAAAGACTTAGAAAAATGATAATTGTGGGCAATGTTAGAAATGTCATGAGAAACAAGAATTATGTAAAAGAATTGATGTAAGTCATTGTTTCCAAGAGAAAGGGAGACCGGAGTGTAAAAAAGCGTTGTTTTTGGACGGCAATGAAGAAATGACTATGTTTTGCGATTTCTCCTGCTCAGAAAGATTTAGAAAGTTGATAATTGTGGGAAATGTTAGAAATGTCATGAGAAACAAGAATTATGTAAAAGAATTGATGTAAGTCATTGTTTCCAAGAGAAAGGGAGACCGGAGTGTAAAAAAGCGTTGTTTTTGGACGGCAATGAAGAAATGACTGTTTTGCGATTTCTCTTGCTCAGAAAGACTTAGAAAGTTGATAATTGTGGGCAATGTTAGAAATGTCATGAGAAACAAGAATTATGTAAAAGAATTGATGTAAGTCATTGTTTCCAAGAGAAAGGGAGACCGGAGTGTAAAAAAGCGTTGTTTTTGGACGGCAATGAAGAAATGACTATGTTTTGCGATTTCTCCTGCTCAGAAAGACTTAGAAAGTTGATAATTGTGGGCAATGTTAGAAATGTCATGAGAAACAAGAATTATGTAAAAGAATTGATGTAAGTCATTGTTTCCAAGAGAAAGGGAGACAGGAGTGTAAAAAAGCGTTGTTTTTGGACGGCAATGAAGAAATGACTATGTTTTGCGATTTCTCCTGCTCAGAAAGACTTAGAAAGTTGATAATTGTGGGTAATGTTAGAAATGTCATGAGAAACAAGAATTATGTAAAAGAATTAATGTAAGTCATTGTTTCCAAGAGAAAGGGAGACAGGAGTGTAAAAAAGCGTTGTTTTTGGACGGCAATGAAGAAATGACTATGTTTTGCGATTTCTCCTGCTCAGAAAGACTTAGAAAGTTGATAATTGTGGGCAATGTTAGAAATGTCATGAGAAACAAGAATTATGTAAAAGAATTTATGTAAGTCATTGTTTCCAAGAGAAAGGGAGACAGGAGTGTAAAAAAGCGTTGTTTTTGGACGGCAATGAAGAAATGACTATGTTTTGCGATTTCTCCTGCTCAGAAAGACTTAGAAAAATGATAATTGTGGGCAATGTTAGAAATGTCATGAGAAACAAGAATTATGTAAAAGAATTGATGTAAGTCATTGTTTCCAAGAGAAAGGGAGACCGGAGTGTAAAAAAGCGTTGTTTTTGGACGGCAATGAAGAAATGACTATGTTTTGCGATTTCTCCTGCTCAGAAAGATTTAGAAAGTTGATAATTGTGGGAAATGTTAGAAATGTCATGAGAAACAAGAATTATGTAAAAGAATTGATGTAAGTCATTGTTTCCAAGAGAAAGGGAGACCGGAGTGTAAAAAAGCGTTGTTTTTGGACGGCAATGAAGAAATGACTGTTTTGCGATTTCTCTTGCTCAGAAAGACTTAGAAAGTTGATAATTGTGGGCAATGTTAGAAATGTCATGAGAAACAAGAATTATGTAAAAGAATTGATGTAAGTCATTGTTTCCAAGAGAAAGGGAGACCGGAGTGTAAAAAAGCGTTGTTTTTGGACGGCAATGAAGAAATGACTATGTTTTGCGATTTCTCCTGCTCAGAAAGACTTAGAAAGTTGATAATTGTGGGCAATGTTAGAAATGTCATGAGAAACAAGAATTATGTAAAAGAATTGATGTAAGTCATTGTTTCCAAGAGAAAGGGAGACAGGAGTGTAAAAAAGCGTTGTTTTTGGACGGCAATGAAGAAATGACTATGTTTTGCGATTTCTCCTGCTCAGAAAGACTTAGAAAGTTGATAATTGTGGGTAATGTTAGAAATGTCATGAGAAACAAGAATTATGTAAAAGAATTAATGTAAGTCATTGTTTCCAAGAGAAAGGGAGACAGGAGTGTAAAAAAGCGTTGTTTTTGGACGGCAATGAAGAAATGACTATGTTTTGCGATTTCTCCTGCTCAGAAAGACTTAGAAAGTTGATAATTGTGGGCAATGTTAGAAATGTCATGAGAAACAAGAATTATGTAGAAAAATTGATGTAAGTCATTGTTTCCAAGAGAAAGGGAGACCGGAGTGTAAAAAAGCGTTGTTTTTGGACGGCAATGAAGAAATGACTATGTTTTGCGATTTCTCCTGCTCAGAAAGACTTAGAAAGTTGATAATTGTGGGCAATGTTAGAAATGTCATGAGAAACAAGAATTATGTAAAAGAATTGATGTAAGGCATTGTTTCCAAGAGAAAGGGAGACAGGAGTGTAAAAAAGCGTTGTTTTTGGACGGCAATGAAGAAATGACTATGTTTTGCGATTTCTCCTGCTCAGAAAGACTTAGAAAGTTGATAATTGTGGGAAATGTTAGAAATGTCATGAGAAACAAGAATTATGTAAAAGAATTGATGTAAGTCATTGTTTCCAAGAGAAAGGGAGGACCGGAGTGTAAAAAATCGTTGTTTTTGGACGGCAATGAAGAAATGACTGTTTTGCGATTTCTCTTGCTCAGAAAGACTTAGAAAGTTGATAATTGTGGGCAATGTTAGAAATGGCATGAGAAACAAGAATT
Organism: Mixophyes fleayi; assembly: GCF_038048845.1. NCBI lineage: Eukaryota > Metazoa > Chordata > Amphibia > Anura > Limnodynastidae > Mixophyes > Mixophyes fleayi. Next base: position 8,061 of record NW_027448315.1, read on the forward strand.
ATGTAAAAGAATTGATGTAAGTCATTGTTTCCAAGAGAAAGGGAGACCGGAGTGTAAAAAAGCGTTGTTTTTGGACGGCAATGAAGAAATGACTATGTTTTGCGATTGCTCCTGCTCAGAAAGACTTAGAAAGTTGATAATTGTGGGCAATGTTAGAAATGTCATGAGAAACAAGAATTATGTAAAAGAATTGATGTAAGTCATTGTTTCCAAGAGAAAGGGAGACCGGAGTGTAAAAAAGCGTTGTTTTTGGACGGCAATGAAGAAATGACTATGTTTTGCGATTTCTCCTGCTCAGAAAGACTTAGAAAGTTGATAATTGTGGGCAATGTTAGAAATGTCATGAGAAACAAGAATTATGTAAAAGAATTTATGTAAGTCATTGTTTCCAAGAGAAAGGGAGACAGGAGTGTAAAAAAGCGTTGTTTTTGGACGGCAATGAAGAAATGACTATGTTTTGCGATTTCTCCTGCTCAGAAAGACTTAGAAAAATGATAATTGTGGGCAATGTTAGAAATGTCATGAGAAACAAGAATTATGTAAAAGAATTGATGTAAGTCATTGTTTCCAAGAGAAAGGGAGACCGGAGTGTAAAAAAGCGTTGTTTTTGGACGGCAATGAAGAAATGACTATGTTTTGCGATTTCTCCTGCTCAGAAAGATTTAGAAAGTTGATAATTGTGGGAAATGTTAGAAATGTCATGAGAAACAAGAATTATGTAAAAGAATTGATGTAAGTCATTGTTTCCAAGAGAAAGGGAGACCGGAGTGTAAAAAAGCGTTGTTTTTGGACGGCAATGAAGAAATGACTGTTTTGCGATTTCTCTTGCTCAGAAAGACTTAGAAAGTTGATAATTGTGGGCAATGTTAGAAATGTCATGAGAAACAAGAATTATGTAAAAGAATTGATGTAAGTCATTGTTTCCAAGAGAAAGGGAGACCGGAGTGTAAAAAAGCGTTGTTTTTGGACGGCAATGAAGAAATGACTATGTTTTGCGATTTCTCCTGCTCAGAAAGACTTAGAAAGTTGATAATTGTGGGCAATGTTAGAAATGTCATGAGAAACAAGAATTATGTAAAAGAATTGATGTAAGTCATTGTTTCCAAGAGAAAGGGAGACAGGAGTGTAAAAAAGCGTTGTTTTTGGACGGCAATGAAGAAATGACTATGTTTTGCGATTTCTCCTGCTCAGAAAGACTTAGAAAGTTGATAATTGTGGGCAATGTTAGAAATGTCATGAGAAACAAGAATTATGTAAAAGAATTGATGTAAGTCATTGTTTCCAAGAGAAAGGGAGACCGGAGTGTAAAAAAGCGTTGTTTTTGGACAGCAATGAAGAAATGAATGTTTTGCGATTTCTCTTGCTCAGAAAGACTTAGAAAGTTGATAATTGTGGGCAATGTTAGAAATGTCATGAGAAACAAGAATTATGTAAAAGAATTGATGTAAGTCATTGTTTCCAAGAGAAAGGGAGACCCGGAGTGTAAAAAAGCGTTGTTTTTGGACGGCAATAAAGAAATGACTATGTTTTGCGATTTCTCCTGCTCAGAAAGACTTAGAAAGTTGATAATTGTGGGCAATGTTAGAAATGTCATGAGAAACAAGAATTATGTAAAAGAATTGATGTAAGTCATTGTTTCCAAGAGAAAGGGAGACCGGAGTGTAAAAAAGCGTTGTTTTTGGACGGCAATGAAGAAATGACTGTTTTGCGATTTCTCTTGCTCAGAAAAACTTAGAAAGTTGATAATTGTGGGCAATGTTAGAAATGTCATGAGAAACAAGAATTATGTAAAAGAATTGATGTAAGTCATTGTTTCCAAGAGAAAGGGAGACCGGAGTGTAAAAAAGCGTTGTTTTTGGACGGCAATGAAGAAATGACTGTTTTGCGATTTCTCTTGCTCAGAAAGACTTAGAAAGTTGATAATTGTGGGCAATGTTAGAAATGTCATGAGAAACAAGAATTATGTAAAAGAATTGATGTAAGTCATTGTTTCCAAGAGAAAGGGAGACCGGAGTGTAAAAAAGCGTTGTTTTTGGACGGCAATGAAGAAATGACTATGTTTTGCGATTTCTCCTGCTCAGAAAGACTTAGAAAGTTGATAATTGTGGGCAATGTTAGAAATGTCATGAGAAACAAGAATTATGTAAAAGAATTGATGTAAGTCATTGTTTCCAAGAGAAAGGGAGACAGGAGTGTAAAAAAGCGTTGTTTTTGGACGGCAATGAAGAAATGACTATGTTTTGCGATTTCTCCTGCTCAGAAAGACTTAGAAAGTTGATAATTGTGGGCAATGTTAGAAATGTCATGAGAAACAAGAATTATGTAAAAGAATTGATGTAAGTCATTGTTTCCAAGAGAAAGGGAGACCGGAGTGTAAAAAAGCGTTGTTTTTGGACAGCAATGAAGAAATGAATGTTTTGCGATTTCTCTTGCTCAGAAAGACTTAGAAAGTTGATAATTGTGGGCAATGTTAGAAATGTCATGAGAAACAAGAATTATGTAAAAGAATTGATGTAAGTCATTGTTTCCAAGAGAAAGGGAGACCGGAGTGTAAAAAAGCGTTGTTTTTGGACGGCAATAAAGAAATGACTATGTTTTGCGATTTCTCCTGCTCAGAAAGACTTAGAAAGTTGATAATTGTGGGCAATGTTAGAAATGTCATGAGAAACAAGAATTATGTAAAAGAATTGATGTAAGTCATTGTTTCCAAGAGAAAGGGAGACAGGAGTGTAAAAAAGCGTTGTTTTTGGACGGCAATGAAGAAATGACTATGTTTTGCGATTTCTCCTGCTCAGAAAGACTTAGAAAGTTGATAATTTGGGAAATGTTAGAAATGTCATAAGAAACAAGAATTATGTAAAAGAATTGATGTAAGTCATTGTTTCCAAGAGAAAGGGAGACCGGAGTCTAAAAAAGCGTTGTTTTTGGACGGCAATGAAGAAATGACTGTTTTGCGATTTCTCTTGCTCAGAAAAACTTAGAAAGTTGATAATTGTGGGCAATGTTAGAAATGTCATGAGAAACAAGAATTATGTAAAAGAATTGATGTAAGTCATTGTTTCCAAGAGAAAGGGAGACAGGAGTGTAAAAAAGCGTTGTTTTTGGACGGCAATGAAGAAATGACTGTTTTGCGATTTCTCTTGCTCAGAAAGACTTAGAAAGTTGATAATTGTGGGCAATGTTAGAAATGTCATGAGAAACAAGAATTATGTAAAAGAATTGATGTAAGTCATTGTTTCCAAGAGAAAGGGAGACCGGAGTGTAAAAAAGCGTTGTTTTTGGACGGCAATAAAGAAATGACTATGTTTTGCGATTTCTCCTGCTCAGAAAGACTTAGAAAGTTGATAATTGTGGGCAATGTTAGAAATGTCATGAGAAACAAGAATTATGTAAAAGAATTGATGTAAGTCATTGTTTCCAAGAGAAAGGGAGACCGGAGTGTAAAAAAGCGTTGTTTTTGGACGGCAATGAAGAAATCACTATGTTTTGCGATTTCTCCTGCTCAGAAAGACTTAGAGAGTTGATAATTGTGGGAAATGTTAGAAATGTCATGAGAAACAAGAATTATGTAAAAGAATTGATGTAAGTCATTGTTTCCAAGAGAAAGGGAGACCGGAGTGTAAAAAAGCGTTGTTTTTGGACGGCATCGAAGAAATGACTGTTTTGCGATTTCTCTTGCTCAGAAAGACTTAGAAAGTTGATAATTGTGGGCAATGTTAGAAATGTCATGAGAAACAAGAATTATGTAAAAGAATTGATGTAAGTCATTGTTTCCAAGAGAAAGGGAGACCGGAGTGTAAAAAATCGTTGTTTTTGGACGGCAATGAAGAAATGACTGTTTTGCGATTTCTCTTGCTCAGAAAGACTTAGAAAGTTGATAATTGAGGGCAATGTTAGAAATGTCATGAGAAACAAGAATTATGTAAAAGAATTGATGTAAGTCATTGTTTCCAAGAGAAAGGGAGACCGGAGTGAAAAAAAGCGTTGTTTTTGGACGGCAATGAAGAAATGACTATGTTTTGCGATTTCTCCTGCTCAGAAAGACTTAGAAAGTTGATAATTGTGGGCAATGTTAGAAATGTCATGAGAAACAAGAATTATGTAAAAGAATTGATGTAAGTCATTGTTTCCAAGAGAAAGGGAGACCGGAGTGTAAAAAAGCGTTGTTTTTGGACGGCAATGAAGAAATGACTGTTTTGCGATTTCTCTTGCTCAGAAAGACTTAGAAAGTTGATAATTGTGGGCAATGTTAGAAATGTCATGAGAAACAAGAATTATGTAAAAGAATTGATGTAAGTCATTGTTTCCAAGAGAAAGGGAGACCGGAGTGTAAAAAAATCGTTGTTTTTGGACGGCAATGAAGAAATGACTGTTTTGCGATTTCTCTTGCTCAGAAAGACTTAGAAAGTTGATAATTGTGGGCAATGTTAGAAATGTCATGAGAAACAAGAATTATGTAAAAGAATTGATGTAAGTCATTGTTTCCAAGAGAAAGGGAGACCGGAGTGTAAAAAAGCGTTGTTTTTGGACGGCAATGAAGAAATGACTGTTTTGCGATTTCTCTTGCTCAGAAAGACTTAGAAAGTTGATAATTGTGGGCAATGTTAGAAATGTCATGAGAAACAAGAATTATGTAAATGAATTGATGTAAGTCATTGTTTCCAAGAGAAAGGGAGACAGGAGTGTAAAAAAGCGTTGTTTTGGACGGCAATGAAGAAATGACTATGTTTTGCGATTTCTCCTGCTCAGAAAGACTTAGAAAGTTGATAATTGTGGGTAATGTTAGAAATGTCATGAGAAACAAGAATTATGTAAAAGAATTAATGTAAGTCATTGTTTCCAAGAGAAAGGGAGACAGGAGTGTAAAAAAGCGTTGTTTTTGGACGGCAATGAAGAAATGACTATGTTTTGCGATTTCTCTGCTCAGAAAGACTTAGAAAGTTGATAATTGTGGGCAATGTTAGAAATGTCATGAGAAACAAGAATTATGTAGAAAAATTGATGTAAGTCATTGTTTCCAAGAGAAAGGGAGACCGGAGTGTAAAAAAGCGTTGTTTTTGGACGGCAATGAAGAAATGACTATGTTTTGCGATTTCTCCTGCTCAGAAAGACTTAGAAAGTTGATAATTGTGGGCAATGTTAGAAATGTCATGAGAAACAAGAATTATGTAAAAGAATTGATGTAAGGCATTGTTTCCAAGAGAAAGGGAGACAGGAGTGTAAAAAAGCGTTGTTTTTGGACGGCAATGAAGAAATGACTATGTTTTGCGATTTCTCCTGCTCAGAAAGACTTAGAAAGTTGATAATTGTGGGAAATGTTAGAAATGTCATGAGAAACAAGAATTATGTAAAAGAATTGATGTAAGTCATTGTTTCCAAGAGAAAGGAGACCGGAGTGTAAAAAATCGTTGTTTTTGGACGGCAATGAAGAAATGACTGTTTTGCGATTTCTCTTGCTCAGAAAGACTTAGAAAGTTGATAATTGTGGGCAATGTTAGAAATGGCATGAGAAACAAGAATTATGTAAAAGAATTGATGTAAGTCATTGTTTCCAAGAGAAAGGGAGACCGGAGTGTAAAAAAGCGTTGTTTTTGTACGGCAATGAAGAAATGACTATGTTTTGCGATTTCTCCTGCTCAGAAAGACTTAGAAAGTTGATAATTGTGGGCAATGTTAGAAATGTCATGAGAAACAAGAATTATGTAAAAGAATTGATGTAAGTCATTGTTTCCAAGAGAAAGGAGACAGGAGTGTAAAAAAGCGTTGTTTTTGGACGGCAATGAAGAAATGACTATGTTTTGCGATTTCTCCTGCTCAGAAAGACTTAGAAAGTTGATAATTGTGGGCAATGTTAGAAATGTCATGAGAAACAAGAATTATGTAAAAGAATTGATGTAAGTCATTGTTTCCAAGAGAAAGGGAGACCGGAGTGTAAAAAAGCGTTGTTTTTGGACAGCAATGAAGAAATGAATGTTTTGCGATTTCTCTTGCTCAGAAAGACTTAGAAAGTTGATAATTGTGGGCAATGTTAGAAATGTCATGAGAAACAAGAATTATGTAAAAGAATTGATGTAAGTCATTGTTTCCAAGAGAAAGGGAGACCGGAGTGTAAAAAAAGCGTTGTTTTTGGACGGCAATAAAGAAATGACTATGTTTTGCGATTTCTCCTGCTCAGAAAGACTTAGAAAGTTGATAATTGTGGGCAATGTTAGAAATGTCATGAGAAACAAGAATTATGTAAAAGAATTGATGTAAGTCATTGTTTCCAAGAGAAAGGGAGACAGGAGTGTAAAAAAGCGTTGTTTTTGGACGGCAATGAAGAAATGACTATGTTTTGCGATTTCTCCTGCTCAGAAAGACTTAGAAAGTTGATAATTTGGGAAATGTTAGAAATGTCATAAGAAACAAGAATTATGTAAAAGAATTGATGTAAGTCATTGTTTCCAAGAGAAAGGGAGACCGGAGTCTAAAAAAGCGTTGTTTTTGAATACGGCAATGAAGAGACTGTTTTGCGATTTCTCTTGCTCAGAAAAACTTAGAAAGTTGATAATTGTGGGCAATGTTAGAAATGTCATGAGAAACAAGAATTATGTAAAAGAATTGATGTAAGTCATTGTTTCCAAGAGAAAGGGAGACCGGAGTGTAAAAAAGCGTTGTTTTTGGACGGCAATGAAGAAATGACTGTTTTGCGATTTCTCTTGCTCAGAAAGACTTAGAAAGTTGATAATTGTGGGCAATGTTAGAAATGTCATGAGAAACAAGAATTATGTAAAAGAATTGATGTAAGTCATTGTTTCCAAGAGAAAGGGAGACCGGAGTGTAAAAAAGCGTTGTTTTTGGACGGCAATAAAGAAATGACTATGTTTTGCGATTTCTCCTGCTCAGAAAGACTTAGAAAGTTGATAATTGTGGGCAATGTTAGAAATGTCATGAGAAACAAGAATTATGTAAAAGAATTGATGTAAGTCATTGTTTCCAAGAGAAAGGGAGACCGGAGTGTAAAAAAGCGTTGTTTTTGGACGGCAATGAAGAAATGACTATGTTTTGCGATTTCTCCTGCTCAGAAAGACTTAGAGAGTTGATAATTGTGGAAATGTTAGAAATGTCATGAGAAACAAGAATTATGTAAAAGAATTGATGTAAGTCATTGTTTCCAAGAGAAAGGGAGACCGGAGTGTAAAAAAGCGTTGTTTTTGGACGGCATCGAAGAAATGACTGTTTGCGATTTCTCTTGCTCAGAAAGACTTAGAAAGTTGATAATTGTGGGCAATGTTAGAAATGTCATGAGAAACAAGAATTATGTAAAAGAATTGATGTAAGTCATTGTTTCCAAGAGAAAGGGAGACCGGAGTGTAAAAAATCGTTGTTTTTGGACGGCAATGAAGAAATGACTGTTTTGCGATTTCTCTTGCTCAGAAAGACTTAGAAAGTTGATAATTGAGGGCAATGTTAGAAATGTCATGAGAAACAAGAATTATGTAAAAGAATTGATGTAAGTCATTGTTTCCAAGAGAAAGGGAGACCGGAGTGAAAAAAAGCGTTGTTTTTGGACGGCAATGAAGAAATGACTATGTTTTGCGATTTCTCCTGCTCAGAAAGACTTAGAAAGTTGATAATTGTGGGCAATGTTAGAAATGTCATGAGAAACAAGAATTATGTAAAAGAATTGATGTAAGTCATTGTTTCCAAGAGAAAGGGAGACCGGAGTGTAAAAAAGCGTTGTTTTTGGACGGCAATGAAGAAATGACTGTTTTGCGATTTCTCTTGCTCAGAAAGACTTAGAAAGTTGATAATTGTGGGCAATGTTAGAAATGTCATGAGAAACAAGAATTATGTAAAAGAATTGATGTAAGTCATTGTTTCCAAGAGAAAGGGAGACCGGAGTGTAAAAAAATCGTTGTTTTTGGACGGCAATGAAGAAATGACTGTTTTGCGATTTCTCTTGCTCAGAAAGACTTAGAAAGTTGATAATTGTGGGCAATGTTAGAATGTCATGAGAAACAAGAATTATGTAAAAGAATTGATGTAAGTCATTGTTTCCAAGAGAAAGGGAGACCGGAGTGTAAAAAAGCGTTGTTTTTGGACGGCAATGAGAAATGGACTGTTTTGCGATTTCTCTTGCTCAGAAAGACTTAGAAAGTTGATAATTGTGGGCAATGTTAGAAATGTCATGAGAAACAAGAATTATGTAAATGAATTGATGTAAGTCATTGTTTCCAAGAGAAAGGAGACAGGAGTGTAAAAAAGCGTTGTTTTTGGACGGCAATGAAGAAATGACTATGTTTTGCGATTTCTCCTGCTCAGAAAGACTTAGAAGTTGATAATTGTGGGTAATGTTAGAAATGTCATGAGAAACAAGAATTATGTAAAAGAATTAATGTAAGTCATTGTTTCCAAGAGAAAGGGAGACAGGAGTGTAAAAAAGCGTTGTTTTTGGACGGCAATGAAGAAATGACTATGTTTTGCGATTTCTCCTGCTCAGAAAGACTTAGAAAGTTGATAATTGTGGGCAATGTTAGAAATGTCATGAGAAACAAGAATTATGTAGAAAAATTGATGTAAGTCATTGTTTCCAAGAGAAAGGGAGACCGGAGTGTAAAAAAGCGTTGTTTTTGGACGGCAATGAAGAAATGACTATGTTTTGCGATTTCTCCTGCTCAGAAAGACTTAGAAAGTTGATAATTGTGGGCAATGTTAGAAATGTCATGAGAAACAAGAATTATGTAAAAGGAATTGATGTAAGGCATTGTTTCCAAGAGAAAGGGAGACAGGAGTGTAAAAAAGCGTTGTTTTTGGACGCAATGAAGAAATGGACTATGTTTTGCGATTTCTCCTGCTCAGAAAGACTTAGAAAGTTGATAATTGTGGGAAATGTTAGAAATGTCATGAGAAACAAGAATTATGTAAAAGAATTGATGTAAGTCATTGTTTCCAAGAGAAAGGGAGACCGGAGTGTAAAAAATCGTTGTTTTTGGACGGCAATGAAGAAATGACTGTTTTGCGATTTCTCTTGCTCAGAAAGACTTAGAAAGTTGATAATTGTGGGCAATGTTAGAAATGGCATGAGAAACAAGAATTATGTAAAAGAATTGATGTAAGTCATTGTTTCCAAGAGAAAGGGAGACCGGAGTGTAAAAAAGCGTTGTTTTTGGACGGCAATGAAGAAATGACTATGTTTTGCGATTGCTCCTGCTCAGAAAGACTTAGAAAGTTGATAATTGTGGGCAATGTTAGAAATGTCATGAGAAACAAGAATTATGTAAAAGAATTGATGTAAGTCATTGTTTCCAAGAGAAAGGGAGACAGGAGTGTAAAAAAGCGTTGTTTTTGGACGGCAATGAAGAAATGACTATGTTTTGCGATTTCTCCTGCTCAGAAAGACTTAGAAAGTTGATAATTTGGGAAATGTTAGAAATGTCATAAGAAACAAGAATTATGTAAAAGAATTGATGTAAGTCATTGTTTCCAAGAGAAAGGGAGACCGGAGTGTAAAAAAGCGTTGTTTTTTGGACGGCAATGAAGAAATGACTGTTTTGCGATTTCTCTTGCTCAGAAAGACTTAGAAAGTTGATAATTGTGGGCAATGTTAGAAATGTCATGAGAAACAAGAATTATGTAAAAGAATTGATGTAAGTCATTGTTTCCAAGAGAAAGGGAGACCGGAGTGTAAAAAAGCGTTGTTTTTGGACGGCAATGAAGAAATGACTATGTTTTGCGATTTCTCCTGCTCAGAAAGACTTAGAAAGTTGATAATTGTGGGCAATGTTAGAAATGTCATGAGAAACAAGAATTATGTAAAAGAATTTATGTAAGTCATTGTTTCCAAGAGAAAGGGAGACAGGAGTGTAAAAAAGCGTTGTTTTTGGACGGCAATGAAGAAATGACTATGTTTTGCGATTTCTCCTGCTCAGAAAGACTTAGAAAAATGATAATTGTGGGCAATGTTAGAAATGTCATGAGAAACAAGAATTATGTAAAAGAATTGATGTAAGTCATTGTTTCCAAGAGAAAGGGAGACCGGAGTGTAAAAAAGCGTTGTTTTTGGACGGCAATGAAGAAATGACTATGTTTTGCGATTTCTCCTGCTCAGAAAGATTTAGAAAGTTGATAATTGTGGGAAATGTTAGAATGTCATGAGAAACAAGAATTATGTAAAAGAATTGATGTAAGTCATTGTTTCCAAGAGAAAGGGAGACCGGAGTGTAAAAAAGCGTTGTTTTTTGGACGGCAATGAAGAAATGACTGTTTGCGATTTCTCTTGCTCAGAAAGACTTAGAAAGTTGATAATTGTGGGCAATGTTAGAAATGTCATGAGAAACAAGAATTATGTAAAAGAATTGATGTAAGTCATTGTTTCCAAGAGAAAGGGAGACCGGAGTGTAAAAAAGCGTTGTTTTTGGACGGCAATGAAGGAAATGACTATGTTTTGCGATTTACCTGCTCAGAAAGACTTAGAAAGTTGATAATTGTGGGCAATGTTAGAAATGTCATGAGAAACAAGAATTATGTAAAAGAATTGATGTAAGTCATTGTTTCCAAGAGAAAGGGAGACAGGAGTGTAAAAAAGCGTTGTTTTTGGACGGCAATGAAGAAATGACTATGTTTTGCGATTTCTCCTGCTCAGAAAGACTTAGAAAGTTGATAATTGTGGGCAATGTTAGAAATGTCATGAGAAACAAGAATTATGTAAAAGAATTGATGTAAGTCATTGTTTCCAAGAGAAAGGGAGACCGGAGTGTAAAAAAGCGTTGTTTTTGGACAGCAATGAAGAAATGAATGTTTTGCGATTTCTCTTGCTCAGAAAGACTTAGAAAGTTGATAATTGTGGGCAATGTTAGAAATGTCATGAGAAACAAGAATTATGTAAAAGAATTGATGTAAGTCATTGTTTCCAAGAGAAAGGGAGACCGGAGTGTAAAAAAGCGTTGTTTTTGGACGGCAATAAAGAAATGACTATGTTTTGCGATTTCTCCTGCTCAGAAAGACTTAGAAAGTTGATAATTGTGGGCAATGTTAGAAATGTCATGAGAAACAAGAATTATGTAAAAGAATTGATGTAAGTCATTGTTTCCAAGAGAAAGGGAGACAGGAGTGTAAAAAAGCGTTGTTTTTGGACGGCAATGAAGAAATGACTATGTTTTGCGATTTCTCCTGCTCAGAAAGACTTAGAAAGTTGATAATTTGGGAAATGTTAGAAATGTCATAAGAAACAAGAATTATGTAAAAGAATTGATGTAAGTCATTGTTTCCAAGAGAAAGGGAGACCGGAGTCTAAAAAAGCGTTGTTTTTGGACGGCAATGAAGAAATGACTGTTTTGCGATTTCTCTTGCTCAGAAAAACTTAGAAAGTTGATAATTGTGGGCAATGTTAGAAATGTCATGAGAAACAAGAATTATGTAAAAGAATTGATGTAAGTCATTGTTTCCAAGAGAAAGGGAGACCGGAGTGTAAAAAAGCGTTGTTTTTGGACGGCAATGAAGAAATGACTATGTTTTGCGATTTCTCCTGCTCAGAAAGACTTAGAGAGTTGATAATTGTGGGAAATGTTAGAAATGTCATTAAAAACAAGAATTATGTAAAAGAATTGATGTAAGTCATTGTTTCCAAGAGAAAGGGAGACCGGAGTGTAAAAAAGCGTTGTTTTTGGACGGCAATGAAGAAATGACTGTTTTGCGATTTCTCTTGCTCAGAAAGACTTAGAAAGTTGATAATTGTGGGCAATGTTAGAAATGTCATGAGAAACAAGAATTATGTAAAAGAATTGATGTAAGTCATTGTTTCCAAGAGAAAGGGAGACCGGAGTGTAAAAAATCGTTGTTTTTGGACGGCAATGAAGAAATGACTGTTTTGCGATTTCTCTTGCTCAGAAAGACTTAGAAAGTTGATAATTGTGGGCAATGTTAGAAAAGTCATGAGAAACAAGAATTATGTAAAAGAATTGATGTAAGTCATTGTTTCCAAGAGAAAGGGAGACCGGAGTGTAAAAAAGCGTTGTTTTTGGACGGCAATGAAGAAATGACTATGTTTTGCGATTTCTCCTGCTCAGAAAGACTTAGAAAGTTGATAATTTGGGAAATGTTAGAAATGTCATAAGAAACAAGAATTATGTAAAAGAATTGATGTAAGTCATTGTTTCCAAGAGAAAGGGAGACCGGAGTCTAAAAAAGCGTTGTTTTTGGACGGCAATAAAGAAATGACTATGTTTTGCGATTTCTCCTGCTCAGAAAGACTTAGAAAGTTGATAATTGTGGGCAATGTTAGAAATGTCATGAGAAACAAGAATTATGTAAAAGAATTGATGTAAGTCATTGTTTCCAAGAGAAAGGGAGACAGGAGTGTAAAAAAGCGTTGTTTTTGGACGGCAATGAAGAAATGACTATGTTTTGCGATTTCTCCTGCTCAGAAAGACTTAGAAAGTTGATAATTTGGGAAATGTTAGAAATGTCATAAGAAACAAGAATTATGTAAAAGAATTGATGTAAGTCATTGTTTCCAAGAGAAAGGGAGACCGGAGTCTAAAAAAGCGTTGTTTTTGGACGGCAATGAAGAAATGACTGTTTTGCGATTTCTCTTGCTCTGAAAAACTTAGAAAGTTGATAATTGTGGGCAATGTTAGAAATGTCATGAGAAACAAGAATTATATAAAAGAATTGATGTAAGTCATTGTTTCCAAGAGAAAGGGAGACCGGAGTGTAAAAAAGCGTTGTTTTTGGACGGCAATGAAGAAATGACTATGTTTTGCGATTTCTCCTGCTCAGAAAGACTTAGAGAGTTGATAATTGTGGGAAATGTTAGAAATGTCATGAGAAACAAGAATTATGTAAAAGAATTGATGTAAGTCATTGTTTCCAAGAGAAAGGGAGACCGGAGTGTAAAAAAGCGTTGTTTTTGGACGGCAATGAAGAAATGACTGTTTTGCGATTTCTCTTGCTCAGAAAGACTTAGAAAGTTGATAATTGTGGGCAATGTTAGAAATGTCATGAGAAACAAGAATTATGTAAAAGAATTGATGTAAGTCATTGTTTCCAAGAGAAAGGGAGACCGGAGTGTAAAAAATCGTTGTTTTTGGACGGCAATGAAGAAATGACTGTTTTGCGATTTCTCTTGCTCAGAAAGACTTAGAAAGTTGATAATTGTGGGCAATGTTAGAAATGTCATGAGAAACAAGAATTATGTAAAAGAATTGATGTAAGTCATTGTTTCCAAGAGAAAGGGAGACCGGAGTGTAAAAAAGCGTTGTTTTTGGACGGCAATGAAGAAATGACTATGTTTTGCGATTTCTCCTGCTCAGAAAGACTTAGAAAGTTGATAATTGTGGGAAATGTTAGAAATGTCATGAGAAACAAGAATTATGTAAAAGAATTGATGTAAGTCATTGTTTCCAAGAGAAAGGGAGACAGGAGTGTAAAAAAGCGTTGTTTTTGGACGGCAATGAAGAAATGACTGTTTTGCGATTTCTCTTGCTCAGAAAGACTTAGAAAGTTGATAATTGTGGGCAATGTTAGAAATGTCATGAGAAACAAGAATTATGTAAAAGAATTGATGTAAGTCATTGTTTCCAAGAGAAAGGGAGACAGGAGTGTAAAAAAGCGTTGTTTTTGGACGGCAATGAAGAAATGACTATGTTTTGCGATTTCTCCTGCTCAGAAAGACTTAGAAAGTTGATAATTGTGGGTAATGTTAGAAATGTCATGAGAAACAAGAATTATGTAAAAGAATTAATGTAAGTCATTGTTTCCAAGAGAAAGGGAGACAGGAGTGTAAAAAAGCGTTGTTTTTGGACGGCAATGAAGAAATGACTATGTTTTGCGATTTCTCCTGCTCAGAAAGACTTAGAAAGTTGATAATTGTGGGCAATGTTAGAAATGTCATGAGAAACAAGAATTATGTAAAAGAATTGATGTAAGTCATTGTTTCCAAGAGAAAGGGAGACCGGAGTGTAAAAAAGCGTTGTTTTTGGACGGCAATGAAGAAATGACTCTTTTGCGATTTCTCTTGCTCAGAAAGACTTAGAAAGTTGATAATTGTGGGCAATGTTAGAAATGTCATGAGAAACAAGAATTATGTAAAAGAATTGATGTAAGTCATTGTTTCCAAGAGAAAGGGAGACCGGAGTGTAAAAAAGCGTTGTTTTTGGACGGCAATGAAGAAATGACTATGTTTTGCGATTTCTCCTGCTCAGAAAGACTTAGAAAGTTGATAATTGTGGGCAATGTTAGAAATGTCATGAGAAACAAGAGAAAGGGAGACAGGAGTGTAAAAAAGCGTTGTTTTTGGACGGCAATGAAGAAATGACTATGTTTTGCGATTTCTCCTGCTCAGAAAGACTTAGAAAGTTGATAATTGTGGGAAATGTTAGAAATGTCATGAGAAACAAGAATTATGTAAAAGAATTGATGTAAGTCATTGTTTCCAAGAGAAAGGGAGACCGGACTGTAAAAAATCGTTGTTTTTGGACGGCAATGAAGAAATGACTGTTTTGCGATTTCTCTTGCTCAGAAAGACTTAGAAAGTTGATAATTGTGGGCAATGTTAGAAATGTCATGAGAAACAAGAATTATGTAAAAGAATTGATGTAAGTCATTGTTTCCAAGAGAAAGGGAGACAGGAGTGTAAAAAAGCGTTGTTTTTGGACGGCAATGAAGAAATGACTATGTTTTGCGATTTCTCCTGCTCAGAAAGACTTAGAAAGTTGATAATTGTGGGCAATGTTAGAAATGTCATGAGAAACAAGATTTATGTAAAAGAATTGATGTAAGTCATTGTTTCCAAGAGAAAGGGAGACAGGAGTGTAAAAAAGCGTTGTTTTTGGACGGCAATGAAGAAATGACTATGTTTTGCGATTTCTCCTGCTCAGAAAGACTTAGAAAGTTGATAATTGTGGGCAATGTTAGAAATGTCATGAGAAACAAGAATTATGTAAAAGAATTGATGTAAGTCATTGTTTCCAAGAGAAAGGGAGACCGGAGTGTAAAAAAGCGTTGTTTTTGGACGGCAATGAAGAAATGACTATGTTTTGCGATTTCTCCTGCTCAGAAAGACTTAGAAAGTTGATAATTGTGGGCAATGTTAGAAATGTCATGAGAAACAAGAATTATGTAAAAGAATTGATGTAAGTCATTGTTTCCAAGAGAAAGGGAGACAGGAGTGTAAAAAAGCGTTGTTTTTGGACGGCAATGAAGAAATGACTATGTTTTGCGATTTCTCCTGCTCAGAAAGACTTAGAAAGTTGATAATTGTGGGCAATGTTAGAAATGTCATGAGAAACAAGAATTATGTAAAAGAATTGATGTAAGTCATTGTTTCCAAGAGAAAGGGAGACAGGAGTGTAAAAAAGCGTTGTTTTTGGACGGCAATGAAGAAATGACTATGTTTTGCGATTTCTCCTGCTCAGAAAGACTTAGAAAGTTGATAATTGTGGGCAATGTTAGAAATGTCATGAGAATTATGTAAAAGAATTGATGTAAGTCATTGTTTCCAAGAGAAAGGGAGACCGGAGTGTAAAAAAGCGTTGTTTTTGGACGGCAATGAAGAAATGACTGTTTTGCGATTTCTCTTGCTCAGAAAGACTTAGAAAGTTGATAATTGTGGGCAATGTTAGAAATGTCATGAGAAACAAGAATTATGTAAAAGAATTGATGTAAGTCATTGTTTCCAAGAGAAAGGGAGACAGGAGTGTAAAAAAGCGTTGTTTTTGGACGGCAATGAAGAAATGACTGTTTTGCGATTTCTCTTGCTCAGAAAGACTTAGAAAGTTGATAATTGTGGGCAATGTTAGAAATGTCATGAGAAACAAGAATTATGTAAAAGAATTGATGTAAGACATTGTTTCCAAGAGAAAGGGAGACCGGAGTGTAAAAAAGCGTTGTTTTTGGACGGCAATGAAGAAATGACTATGTTTTGCGATTTCTCCTGCTCAGAAAGACTTAGAAAGTTCATAATTGTGGGCAATGTTAGAAATGTCATGAGAAACAAGAATTATGTAAAAGAATTGATGTAAGTCATTGTTTCCAAGAGAAAGGGAGACAGGAGTGTAAAAAAGCGTTGTTTTTGGACGGCAATGAAGAAATGACTATGTTTTGCGATTTCTCCTGCTCAGAAAGACTTAGAAAGTTGATAATTGTGGGCAATGTTAGAAATGTCATGAGAAACAAGAATTATGTAAAAGAATTGATGTAAGTCATTGTTTCCAAGAGAAAGGGAGACCGGAGTGTAAAAAAGCGTTGTTTTTGGACAGCAATGAAGAAATGAATGTTTTGCGATTTCTCCTGCTCAGAAAGACTTAGAAAGTTGATAATTTGGGAAATGTTAGAAATGTCATAAGAAACAAGAATTATGTAAAAGAATTGATGTAAGTCATTGTTTCCAAGAGAAAGGGAGACCGGAGTCTAAAAAAGCGTTGTTTTTGGACGGCAATAAAGAAATGACTATGTTTTGCGATTTCTCCTGCTCAGAAAGACTTAGAAAGTTGATAATTGTGGGCAATGTTAGAAATGTCATGAGAAACAAGAATTATGCAAAAGAATTGATGTAAGTCATTGTTTCCAAGAGAAAGGGAGACAGGAGTGTAAAAAAGCGTTGTTTTTGGACGGCAATGAAGAAATGACTATGTTTTGCGATTTCTCCTGCTCAGAAAGACTTAGAAAGTTGATAATTTGGGAAATGTTAGAAATGTCATAAGAAACAAGAATTATGTAAAAGAATTGATGTAAGTCATTGTTTCCAAGAGAAAGGGAGACCGGAGTCTAAAAAAGCGTTGTTTTTGGACGGCAATGAAGAAATGACTGTTTTGCGATTTCTCTTGCTCAGAAAAACTTAGAAAGTTGATAATTGTGGGCAATGTTAGAAATGTCATGAGAAACAAGAATTATATAAAAGAATTGATGTAAGTCATTGTTTCCAAGAGAAAGGGAGACCGGAGTGTAAAAAAGCGTTGTTTTTGGACGGCAAAGAAGAAATGACTATGTTTTGCGATTTCTCCTGCTCAGAAAGACTTAGAGAGTTGATAATTGTGGGAAATGTTAGAAATGTCATGAGAAACAAGAATTATGTAAAAGAATTGATGTAAGTCATTGTTTCCAAGAGAAAGGGAGACCGGAGTGTAAAAAAGCGTTGTTTTTGGACGGCAATGAAGAAATGACTGTTTTGCGATTTCTCTTGCTCAGAAAGACTTAGAAAGTTGATAATTGTGGGAAATGTTAGAAATGTCATGAGAAACAAGAATTATGTAAAAGAATTGATGTAAGTCATTGTTTCCAAGAGAAAGGGAGACCGGAGTGTAAAAAATCGTTGTTTTTGGACGGCAATGAAGAAATGACTGTTTTGCGATTTCTCTTGCTCAGAAAGACTTAGAAAGTTGATAATTGTGGGCAATGTTAGAAATGGCATGAGAAACAAGAATTATGTAAAAGAATTGATGTAAGACATTGTTTCCAAGAGAAAGGGAGACCGGAGTGTAAAAAAGCGTTGTTTTTGGACGGCAAAGAAGAAATGACTATGTTTTGCGATTTCTCCTGCTCAGAAAGACTTAGAGAGTTGATAATTGTGGGAAATGTTAGAAATGTCATGAGAAACAAGAATTATGTAAAAGAATTGATGTAAGTCATTGTTTCCAAGAGAAAGGGAGACCGGAGTGTAAAAAAGCGTTGTTTTTGGACGGCAATGAAGAAATGACTGTTTTGCGATTTCTCTTGCTCAGAAAGACTTAGAAAGTTGATAATTGTGGGCAATGTTAGAAATGTCATGAGAAACAAGAATTATGTAAAAGAATTGATGTAAGTCATTGTTTCCAAGAGAAAGGGAGACCGGAGTGTAAAAAAATCGTTGTTTTTGGACGGCAATGAAGAAATGACTGTTTTGCGATTTCTCTTGCTCAGAAAGACTTAGAAAGTTGATAATTGTGGGCAATGTTAGAAATGTCATGAGAAACAAGAATTATGTAAAAGAATTGATGTAAGTCATTGTTTCCAAGAGAAAGGGAGACCGGAGTGTAAAAAAGCGTTGTTTTTGGACGGCAATGAAGAAATGACTATGTTTTGCGATTTCTCCTGCTCAGAAAGACTTAGAAAGTTGATAATTGTGGGAAATGTTAGAAATGTCATGAGAAACAAGAATTATGTAAAAGAATTGATGTAAGTCATTGTTTCCAAGAGAAAGGGAGACTGGAGTGTAAAAAAGCGTTGTTTTTGGACGGCAATGAAGAAATGACTGTTTTGCGATTTCTCTTGCTCAGAAAGACTTAGAAAGTTGATAATTGTGGGCAATGTTAGAAATGTCATGAGAAACAAGAATTATGTAAATGAATTGATGTAAGTCATTGTTTCCAAGAGAAAGGGAGACAGGAGTGTAAAAAAGCGTTGTTTTTGGACGGCAATGAAGAAATGACTATGTTTTGCGATTTCTCCTGCTCAGAAAGACTTAGAAAGTTGATAATTGTGGGTAATGTTAGAAATGTCATGAGAAACAAGAATTATGTAAAAGAATTAATGTAAGTCATTGTTTCCAAGAGAAAGGGAGACAGGAGTGTAAAAAAGCGTTGTTTTTGGACGGCAATGAAGAAATGACTGTTTTGCGATTTCTCCTGCTCAGAAAGACTTAGAAAGTTGATAATTGTGGGCAATGTTAGAAATGTCATGAGAAACAAGAATTATGTAAAAGAATTGATGTAAGTCATTGTTTCCAAGAGAAAGGGAGACCGGAGTGTAAAAAAGCGTTGTTTTTGGACGGCAATGAAGAAATGACTCTTTTGCGATTTCTCTTGCTCAGAAAGACTTAGAAAGTTGATAATTGTGGGCAATGTTAGAAATGTCATGAGAAACAAGAATTATGTAAAAGAATTGATGTAAGTCATTGTTTCCAAGAGAAAGGGAGACCGGAGTGTAAAAAAGCGTTGTTTTTGGACGGCAATGAAGAAATGACTATGTTTTGCGATTTCTCCTGCTCAGAAAGACTTAGAAAGTTGATAATTGTGGGCAATGTTAGAAATGTCATGAGAAACAAGAATTATGTAAAAGAATTGATGTAAGGCATTGTTTCCAAGAGAAAGGGAGACAGGAGTGTAAAAAAGCGTTGTTTTTGGACGGCAATGAAGAAATGACTATGTTTTGCGATTTCTCCTGCTCAGAAAGACTTAGAAAGTTGATAATTGTGGGAAATGTTAGAAATGTCATGAGAAACAAGAATTATGTAAAAGAATTGATGTAAGTCATTGTTTCCAAGAGAAAGGGAGACCGGAGTGTAAAAAATCGTTGTTTTTGGACGGCAATGAAGAAATGACTGTTTTGCGATTTCTCTTGCTCAGAAAGACTTAGAAAGTTGATAATTGTGGGCAATGTTAGAAATGGCATGAGAAACAAGAATTATGTAAAAGAATTGATGTAAGACATTGTTTCCAAGAGAAAGGGAGACCGGAGTGTAAAAAAGCGTTGTTTTTGGACGGCAATGAAGAAATGACTATGTTTTGCGATTTCTCCTGCTCAGAAAGACTTAGAAAGTTCATAATTGTGGGCAATGTTAGAAATGTCATGAGAAACAAGAATTATGTAAAAGAATTGATGTAAGTCATTGTTTCCAAGAGAAAGGGAGACAGGAGTGTAAAAAAGCGTTGTTTTTGGACGGCAATGAAGAAATGACTATGTTTTGCGATTTCTCCTGCTCAGAAAGACTTAGAAAGTTGATAATTGTGGGCAATGTTAGAAATGTCATGAGAAACAAGAATTATGTAAATGAATTGATGTAAGTCATTGTTTCCAAGAGAAAGGGAGACAGGAGTGTAAAAAAGCGTTGTTTTTGGACGGCAATGAAGAAATGACTATGTTTTGCGATTTCTCCTGCTCAGAAAGACTTAGAAAGTTGATAATTGTGGGTAATGTTAGAAATGTCATGAGAAACAAGAATTATGTAAAAGAATTAATGTAAGTCATTGTTTCCAAGAGAAAGGGAGACAGGAGTGTAAAAAAGCGTTGTTTTTGGACGGCAATGAAGAAATGACTGTTTTGCGATTTCTCCTGCTCAGAAAGACTTAGAAAGTTGATAATTGTGGGCAATGTTAGAAATGTCATGAGAAACAAGAATTATGTAAAAGAATTGATGTAAGTCATTGTTTCCAAGAGAAAGGGAGACCGGAGTGTAAAAAAGCGTTGTTTTTGGACGGCAATGAAGAAATGACTCTTTTGCGATTTCTCTTGCTCAGAAAGACTTAGAAAGTTGATAATTTGGGAAATGTTAGAAATGTCATAAGAAACAAGAATTATGTAAAAGAATTGATGTAAGTCATTGTTTCCAAGAGAAAGGGAGACCGGAGTCTAAAAAAGCGTTGTTTTTGGACGGCAATAAAGAAATGACTATGTTTTGCGATTTCTCCTGCTCAGAAAGACTTAGAAAGTTGATAATTGTGGGCAATGTTAGAAATGTCATGAGAAACAAGAATTATGTAAAAGAATTGATGTAAGTCATTGTTTCCAAGAGAAAGGGAGACAGGAGTGTAAAAAAGCGTTGTTTTTGGACGGCAATGAAGAAATGACTATGTTTTGCGATTTCTCCTGCTCAGAAAGACTTAGAAAGTTGATAATTTGGGAAATGTTAGAAATGTCATAAGAAACAAGAATTATGTAAAAGAATTGATGTAAGTCATTGTTTCCAAGAGAAAGGGAGACCGGAGTCTAAAAAAGCGTTGTTTTTGGACGGCAATGAAGAAATGACTGTTTTGCGATTTCTCTTGCTCAGAAAAACTTAGAAAGTTGATAATTGTGGGCAATGTTAGAAATGTCATGAGAAACAAGAATTATATAAAAGAATTGATGTAAGTCATTGTTTCCAAGAGAAAGGGAGACCGGAGTGTAAAAAAGCGTTGTTTTTGGACGGCAAAGAAGAAATGACTATGTTTTGCGATTTCTCCTGCTCAGAAAGACTTAGAGAGTTGATAATTGTGGGAAATGTTAGAAATGTCATGAGAAACAAGAATTATGTAAAAGAATTGATGTAAGTCATTGTTTCCAAGAGAAAGGGAGACCGGAGTGTAAAAAAGCGTTGTTTTTGGACGGCAATGAAGAAATGACTGTTTTGCGATTTCTCTTGCTCAGAAAGACTTAGAAAGTTGATAATTGTGGGCAATGTTAGAAATGTCATGAGAAACAAGAATTATGTAAAAGAATTGATGTAAGTCATTGTTTCCAAGAGAAAGGGAGACCGGAGTGTAAAAAAATCGTTGTTTTTGGACGGCAATGAAGAAATGACTGTTTTGCGATTTCTCTTGCTCAGAAAGACTTAGAAAGTTGATAATTGTGGGCAATGTTAGAAATGTCATGAGAAACAAGAATTATGTAAAAGAATTGATGTAAGTCATTGTTTCCAAGAGAAAGGGAGACCGGAGTGTAAAAAAGCGTTGTTTTTGGACGGCAATGAAGAAATGACTATGTTTTGCGATTTCTCCTGCTCAGAAAGACTTAGAAAGTTGATAATTGTGGGAAATGTTAGAAATGTCATGAGAAACAAGAATTATGTAAAAGAATTGATGTAAGTCATTGTTTCCAAGAGAAAGGGAGACTGGAGTGTAAAAAAGCGTTGTTTTTGGACGGCAATGAAGAAATGACTGTTTTGCGATTTCTCTTGCTCAGAAAGACTTAGAAAGTTGATAATTGTGGGCAATGTTAGAAATGTCATGAGAAACAAGAATTATGTAAATGAATTGATGTAAGTCATTGTTTCCAAGAGAAAGGGAGACAGGAGTGTAAAAAAGCGTTGTTTTTGGACGGCAATGAAGAAATGACTATGTTTTGCGATTTCTCCTGCTCAGAAAGACTTAGAAAGTTGATAATTGTGGGTAATGTTAGAAATGTCATGAGAAACAAGAATTATATAAAAGAATTGATGTAAGTCATTGTTTCCAAGAGAAAGGGAGACCGGAGTGTAAAAAAGCGTTGTTTTTGGACGGCAATGAAGAAATGACTATGTTTTGCGATTTCTCCTGCTCAGAAAGACTTAGAGAGTTGATAATTGAGGGAAATGTTAGAAATGTCATGAGAAACAAGAATTATGTAAAAGAATTGATGTAAGTCATTGTTTCCAAGAGAAAGGGAGACCGGAGTGTAAAAAAGCGTTGTTTTTGGACGGCAATGAAGAAATGACTGTTTTGCGATTTCTCTTGCTCAGAAAGACTTAGAAAGTTGATAATTGTGGGCAATGTTAGAAATGTCATGAGAAACAAGAATTATGTAAAAGAATTGATGTAAGTCATTGTTTCCAAGAGAAAGGGAGACCGGAGTGTAAAAAATCGTTGTTTTTGGACGGCAATGAAGAAATGACTGTTTTGCGATTTCTCTTGCTCAGAAAGACTTAGAAAGTTGATAATTGTGGGCAATGTTAGAAATGTCATGAGAAACAAGAATTATGTAAAAGAATTGATGTAAGTCATTGTTTCCAAGAGAAAGGGAGACCGGCGTGTAAAAAAGCGTTGTTTTTGGACGGCAATGAAGAAATGACTATGTTTTGCGATTTCTCCTGCTCAGAAAGACTTAGAAAGTTGATAATTGTGGGAAATGTTAGAAATGTCATGAGAAACAAGAATTATGTAAAAGAATTGATGTAAGTCATTGTTTCCAAGAGAAAGGGGGACAGGAGTGTAAAAAAGCGTTGTTTTTGGACGGCAATGAAGAAATGACTGTTTTGCGATTTCTCTTGCTCAGAAAGACTTAGAAAGTTGATAATTGTGGGCAATGTTAGAAATGTCATGAGAAACAAGAATTATGTAAAAGAATTGATGTAAGTCATTGTTTCCAAGAGAAAGGGAGACAGGAGTGTAAAAAAGCGTTGTTTTTGGACGGCAATGAAGAAATGACTATGTTTTGCGATTTCTCCTGCTCAGAAAGACTTAGAAAGTTGATAATTGTGGGTAATGTTAGAAATGTCATGAGAAACAAGAATTATGTAAAAGAATTAATGTAAGTCATTGTTTCCAAGAGAAAGGGAGACAGGAGTGTAAAAAAGCGTTGTTTTTGGACGGCAATGAAGAAATGACTATGTTTTGCGATTTCTCCTGCTCAGAAAGACTTAGAAAGTTGATAATTGTGGGCAATGTTAGAAATGTCATGAGAAACAAGAATTATGTAAAAGAATTGATGTAAGTCATTGTTTCCAAGAGAAAGGGAGACCGTAGTGTAAAAAAGCGTTGTTTTTGGACGGCAATGAAGAAATGACTCTTTTGCGATTTCTCTTGCTCAGAAAGACTTAGAAAGTTGATAATTGTGGGCAATGTTAGAAATGTCATGAGAAACAAGAATTATGTAAAAGAATTGATGTAAGTCATTGTTTCCAAGAGAAAGGGAGACCGGAGTGTAAAAAAGCGTTGTTTTTGGACGTCAATGAAGAAATGACTATGTTTTGCGATTTCTCCTGCTCAGAAAGACTTAGAAAGTTGATAATTGTGGGCAATGTTAGAAATGTCATGAGAAACAAGAATTATGTAAAAGAATTGATGTAAGGCATTGTTTCCAAGAGAAAGGGAGACAGGAGTGTAAAAAAGCGTTGTTTTTGGACGGCAATGAAGAAATGACTATGTTTTGCGATTTCTCCTGCTCAGAAAGACTTAGAAAGTTGATAATTGTGGGAAATGTTAGAAATGTCATGAGAAACAAGAATTATGTAAAAGAATTGATGTAAGTCATTGTTTCCAAGAGAAAGGGAGACCGGAGTGTAAAAAATCGTTGTTTTTGGACGGCAATGAAGAAATGACTGTTTTGCGATTTCTCTTGCTCAGAAAGACTTAGAAAGTTGATAATTGTGGGCAATGTTAGAAATGTCATGAGAAACAAGAATTATGTAAAAGAATTGATGTAAGTCATTGTTTCCAAGAGAAAGGGAGACAGGAGTGTAAAAAAGCGTTGTTTTTGGACGGCAATGAAGAAATGACTATGTTTTGCGATTTCTCCTGCTCAGAAAGACTTAGAAAGTTGATAATTGTGGGCAATGTTAGAAATGTCATGAGAAACAAGATTTATGTAAAAGAATTGATGTAAGTCATTGTTTCCAAGAGAAAGGGAGACAGGAGTGTAAAAAAGCGTTGTTTTTGGACGGCAATGAAGAAATGACTATGTTTTGCGATTTCTCCTGCTCAGAAAGACTTAGAAAGTTGATAATTGTGGGCAATGTTAGAAATGTCATGAGAAACAAGAATTATGTAAAAGAATTGATGTAAGTCATTGTTTCCAAGAGAAAGGGAGACCGGAGTGTAAAAAAGCGTTGTTTTTGGACGGCAATGAAGAAATGACTATGTTTTGCGATTTCTCCTGCTCAGAAAGACTTAGAAAGTTGATAATTGTGGGAGCAATGTTAGAAATGTCATGAGAAACAAGAATTATGTAAAAGAATTGATGTAAGTCATTGTTTCCAAGAGAAAGGGAGACAGGAGTGTAAAAAAGCGTTGTTTTTGGACGGCAATGAAGAAATGACTATGTTTTGCGATTTCTGCTGCTCAGAAAGACTTAGAAAAATGATAATTGTGGGCAATGTTAGAAATGTCATGAGAAACAAGAATTATGTAAAAGAATTGATGTAAGTCATTGTTTCCAAGAGAAAGGGAGACCGGAGTGTAAAAAAAGCGTTGTTTTTGGACGGCAATGAAGAAATGACTATGTTTTGCGATTTCTCCTGCTCAGAAAGACTTAGAAAGTTGATAATTGTGGGAAATGTTAGAAATGTCATGAGAAACAAGAATTATGTAAAAGAATTGATGTAAGTCATTGTTTCCAAGAGAAAGGGAGACCGGAAGTGTAAAAAAGCGTTGTTTTTGGACGGCAATGAAGAAATGACTGTTTTGCGATTTCTCTTGCTCAGAAAGACTTAGAAAGTTGATAATTGTGGGCAATGTTAGAAATGTCATGAGAAACAAGAATTATGTAAAAGAATTGATGTAAGTCATTGTTTCCAAGAGAAAGGGAGACCGGAGTGTAAAAAAGCGTTGTTTTTGGACGGCAATGAAGAAATGACTATGTTTTGCGATTTCTCCTGCTCAGAAAGACTTAGAAAGTTGATAATTGTGGGCAATGTTAGAAATGTCATGAGAAACAAGAATTATGTAAAAGAATTGATGTAAGTCATTGTTTCCAAGAGAAAGGGAGACAGGAGTGTAAAAAAGCGTTGTTTTTGGACGGCAATGAAGAAATGACTATGTTTTGCGATTTCTCCTGCTCAGAAAGACTTAGAAAGTTGATAATTGTGGGCAATGTTAGAAATGTCATGAGAAACAAGAATTATGTAAAAGAATTGATGTAAGTCATTGTTTCCAAGAGAAAGGGAGACCGGAGTGTAAAAAAGCGTTGTTTTTGGACGGCAATGAAGAAATGACTGTTTTGCGATTTCTCTTGCTCAGAAAGACTTAGAAAGTTGATAATTGTGGGCAATGTTAGAAATGTCATGAGAAACAAGAATTATGTAAAAGAATTGATGTAAGTCATTGTTTCCAAGAGAAAGGGAGACCGGAGTGTAAAAAAGCGTTGTTTTTGGACGCCAATGAAGAAATGACTATGTTTTGCGATTTCTCCTGCTCAGAAAAGACTTAGAAAGTTGACAATTGTGGGCAATGTTAGAAATGTCATGAGAAACAAGAATTATGTAAAAGAATTGATGTAAGTCATTGTTTCCAAGAGAAAGGGAGACAGGAGTGTAAAAAAGCGTTGTTTTTTGGACTGCAATGAAGAAATGACTATGTTTTGCGATTTCTCCCTGCTCAGAAAGGACTTAGAAAGTTGATAATTGTGGGCAATGTTAGAAATGTCATGAGAAACAAGAATTATGTAAAAGAATTGATGTAAGTCATTGTTTCCAATTGAAAGGGAGACCGGAGTGTTAAAAAAGCGTTGTTTTTGGACGGCAATGAAGAAATGACTGTTTTGCGATTTCTCTTGCTCAGAAAGACTTAGAAAGTTGATAATTGTTGGGCAATGTTAGAAATGTCATGAGAAACAAGAATTATGTAAAAGAATTGATGTAAGTCATTGTTTCAAGAGAAAGGAGACCGGAGTTGTAAAAAAGCGTTGTTTTTTGGACGGCAATGAAGAAATGACTATGTTTTGCGATTTCTCCTGCTCAGAAAGACTTAGAAAGTTGATAATTGTGGGCAATGTTAGAAATGTCATGAGAAACAAGAATTATGTAAAAGAATTGATGTAAGTCATTGTTTCCAAGAGAAAGGGAGACAGGAGTGTAAAAAAGCGTTGTTTTTGGACGGCAATGAAGAAAATGACTATGTTTTGCGATTTCTCCTGCTCAGAAAGACTTAGAAAGTTGATAATTGTGGGCAATGTTAGAAATGTCATGAGAAACAAGAATTATGTAAAAGAATTGATGTAAGTCATTGTTTCCAAGAGAAAGGGAGACAGGAGTGTAAAAAAAGCGTTGAGCAATGAAGAAATGACTATGTTTTGCGATTTCTTCTGCTCAGAAAGACTTAGAAAGTTGATAATTGTGGGCAATGTTAGAAATGTCATGAGAAACAAGAATTATGTAAAAGAATTGATGTAAGTCATTGTTTCCAAGAGAAAGGGAGACAGGAGTGTAAAAAAGCGTTGTTTTTGGACGGCAATGAAGAAATGACTATGTTTTGCGATTTCTCCTGCTCAGAAAGACTTAGAAAGTTGATAATTGTGGGCAATGTTAGAAATGTCATGAGAAACAAGAATTATGTAAAAGAATTGATGTAAGTCATTGTTTCCAAGAGAAAGGGAGACCGGAGTGTAAAAAAGCGTTGTTTTTGGACGGCAATGAAGAAATGACTGTTTTGCGATTTCTCTTGCTCAGAAAGACTTAGAAAGTTGATAATTGTGGGCAATGTTAGAAATGTCATGAGAAACAAGAATTATGTAAAAGAATTGATGTAAGTCATTGTTTCCAAGAGAAAGGGAGACCGGAGTGTAAAAAAGCGTTGTTTTTGGACGGCAATGAAGAAATGACTATGTTTTGCGATTTCTCCTGCTCAGAAAGACTTAGAAAGTTGATAATTGTGGGCAATGTTAGAAATGTCATGAGAAACAAGAATTATGTAAAAGAATTGATGTAAGTCATTGTTTCCAAGAGAAAGGGAGACAGGAGTGTAAAAAAGCGTTGTTTTTGGACGGCAATGAAGAAATGACTATGTTTGCGATTTCTCCTGCTCAGAAAGACTTAGAAAGTTGATAATTGTGGGCAATATTAGAAATGTCATGAGAAACAAGAATTATGTAAAAGAATTGATGTAAGTCATTGTTTCCAAGAGAAAGGGAGACCGGAGTGTAAAAAAGCGTTGTTTTTGGACGGCAATGAAGAAATGACTGTTTTGCGATTTCTCTTGCTCAGAAAGACTTAGAAAGTTGATAATTGTGGGCAATGTTAGAAATGTCATGAGAAACAAGAATTATGTAAAAGAATTGATGTAAGTCATTGTTTCCAAGAGAAAGGGAGACCGGAGTGTAAAAAAGCGTTGTTTTTGGACGGCAATGAAGAAATGACTATGTTTTGCGATTTCTCCTGCTCAGAAAGACTTAGAAAGTTGATAATTGTGGGCAATGTTAGAAATGTCATGAGAAACAAGAATTATGTAAAAGAATTGATGTAAGTCATTGTTTCCAAGAGAAAGGGAGACAGGAGTGTAAAAAAAGCGTTGTTTTTGGACGGCAATGAAGAAATGACTATGTTTTGCGATTTCTCCTGCTCAGAAAGACTTAGAAAGTTGATAATTTGGGAAATGTTAGAAATGTCATGAGAAACAAGAATTATGTAAAAGAATTGATGTAAGTCATTGTTTCCAAGAGAAAGGGAGACCGGAGTCTAAAAAAGCGTTGTTTTTGGACGGCAATGAAGAAATGACATTTTTGCGATTTCTCCTGCTCAGAAAGACTTAGAAAGTTGATAATTGTGGGCAATGTAAGAAATGTCATGAGAAACAAGAATTAAGTAAAAGAATTGATGTAAGTCATTGTTTCCAAGAGAAAGGGAGACCGGAGTGTAAAAAAGCGTTGTTTTTGGACGGCAATGAAGAAATGACTATGTTTTGCGATTTCTCCTGCTCAGAAAGACTTAGAAAGTTGATAATTGTGGGCAATGTTAGAAATGTCATGAGAAACAAGAATTATGTAAAAGAATTGATGTAAGTCATTGTTTCCAAGAGAAAGGGAGACAGGAGTGTAAAAAAGCGTTGTTTTTGGACGGCAATGAAGAAATGACTATGTTTTGCGATTTCTCCTGCTCAGAAAGACTTAGAAAGTTGATAATTGTGGGCAATGTTAGAAATGTCATGAGAAACAAGAATTATGTAAAAGAATTGATGTAAGTCATTGTTTCCAAGAGAAAGGGAGACCGGAGTGTAAAAAAGCGTTGTTTTTGGACGGCAATGAAGAAATGACTATGTTTTGCGATTTCTTCTGCTCAGAAAGACTTAGAAAGTTGATAATTGTGGGCAATGTTAGAAATGTCATGAGAAACAAGAATTATGTAAAAGAATTGATGTAAGTCATTGTTTCCAAGAGAAAGGGAGACAGGAGTGTAAAAAAGCGTTGTTTTTGGACGGCAATGAAGAAATGACTATGTTTTGCGATTTCTCCTGCTCAGAAAGACTTAGAAAGTTGATAATTGTGGGCAATGTTAGAAATGTCATGAGAAACAAGAATTATGTAAAAGAATTGATGTAAGTCATTGTTTCCAAGAGAAAGGGAGACCGGAGTGTAAAAAAGCGTTGTTTTTGGACGGCAATGAAGAAATGACTGTTTTGCGATTTCTCTTGCTCAGAAAGACTTAGAAAGTTGATAATTGTGGGCAATGTTAGAAATGTCATGAGAAACAAGAATTATGTAAAAGAATTGATGTAAGTCATTGTTTCCAAGAGAAAGGGAGACCGGAGTGTAAAAAAGCGTTGTTTTTGGACGGCAATGAAGAAATGACTATGGTTTTGCGATTTCTCCTGCTCAGAAAGACTTAGAAAGTTGATAATTGTGGGCAATGTTAGAAATGTCATGAGAAACAAGAATTATGTAAAAGAATTGATGTAAGTCATTGTTTCCAAGAGAAAGGGAGACAGGAGTGTAAAAAAGCGTTGTTTTTGGACGGCAATGAAGAAATGACTATGTTTTGCGATTTCTCCTGCTCAGAAAGACTTAGAAAGTTGATAATTGTGGGCAATATTAGAAATGTCATGAGAAACAAGAATTATGTAAAAGAATTGATGTAAGTCATTGTTTCCAAGAGAAAGGGAGACCGGAGTGTAAAAAAGCGTTGTTTTTGGACGGCAATGAAGAAATGACTGTTTTGCGATTTCTCCTGCTCAGAAAGACTTAGAAAGTTGATAATTGTGGGCAATGTTAGAAATGTCATGAGAAACAAGAATTATGTAAAAGAATTGATGTAAGTCATTGTTTCCAAGAGAAAGGGAGACCGGAGTGTAAAAAAGCGTTGTTTTTGGACGGCAATGAAGAAATGACTATGTTTTGCGATTTCTCCTGCTCAGAAAGACTTAGAAAGTTGATAATTGTGGGCAATGTTAGAAATGTCATGAGAAACAAGAATTATGTAAAAGAATTGATGTAAGTCATTGTTTCCAAGAGAAAGGGAGACCGGAGTGTAAAAAAGCGTTGTTTTTGGACGGCAATGAAGAAATGACTGTTTTGCGATTTCTCTTGCTCAGAAAGACTTAGAAAGTTGATAATTGTGGGCAATGTTAGAAATGTCATGAGAAACAAGAATTATGTAAAAGAATTGATGTAAGTCATTGTTTCCAAGAGAAAGGGAGACCGGAGTGTAAAAAAGCGTTGTTTTGGACGGCAATGAAGAAATGACTATATTTGCGATTTCTTCTGCTCAGAAAGACTTAGAAAGTTGATAATTGTGGGCAATGTTAGAAATGTCATGAGAAACAAGAATTATGTAAAAGAATTGATGTAAGTCATTGTTTCCAAGAGAAAGGGAGACAGGAGTGTAAAAAAGCGTTGTTTTTGGACGGCAATGAAGAAATGACTATGTTTTGCGATTTCTCCTGCTCAGAAAGACTTAGAAAGTTGATAATTGTGGGCAATGTTAGAAATGTCATGAGAAACAAGAATTATGTAAAAGAATTGATGTAAGTCATTGTTTCCAAGAGAAAGGGAGACCGGAGTGTAAAAAAGCGTTGTTTTTGGACGGCAATGAAGAAATGACTGTTTTGCGATTTCTCTTGCTCAGAAAGACTTAGAAAGTTGATAATTGTGGGCAATGTTAGAAATGTCATGAGAAACAAGAATTATGTAAAAGAATTGATGTAAGTCATTGTTTCCAAGAGAAAGGGAGACCGGAGTGTAAAAAAGCGTTGTTTTTGGACGGCAATGAAGAAATGACTATGTTTTGCGATTTCTCCTGCTCAGAAAGACTTAGAAAGTTGATAATTGTGGGCAATGTTAGAAATGTCATGAGAAACAAGAATTATGTAAAAGAATTGATGTAAGTCATTGTTTCCAAGAGAAAGGGAGACAGGAGTGTAAAAAAGCGTTGTTTTTGGACGGCAATGAAGAAATGACTATGTTTTGCGATTTCTCCTGCTCAGAAAGACTTAGAAAGTTGATAATTGTGGGCAATATTAGAAATGTCATGAGAAACAAGAATTATGTAAAAGAATTGATGTAAGTCATTGTTTCCAAGAGAAAGGGAGACCGGAGTGTAAAAAAGCGTTGTTTTTGGACGGCAAGTAATAAATGACTTGCCGTCCAAAAACAACGCTTTTTTACACTCCGGTCTCCCTTTCTCTTGGAAACAATGACTTACATCAATTCTTTTACATAATTCTTGTTTCTCATGACATTTCTAATATTGCCCACAATTATCAACTTTCTAAGTCTTTCTGAGCAGGAGAAATCGCAAAACATAGTCATTTCTTCATTGCCGTCCAAAAACAACGCTTTTTTACACTCCTGTCTCCCTTTCTCTTGGAAACAATGACTTACATCAATTCTTTTACATAATTCTTGTTTCTCATGACATTTCTAACATTGCCCACAATTATCAACTTTCTAAGTCTTTCTGAGCAGGAGAAATCGCAAAACATAGTCATTTCTTCATTGCCGTCCAAAAACAACGCTTTTTTACACTCCGGTCTCCCTTTCTCTTGGAAACAATGACTTACATCAATTCTTTTACATAATTCTTGTTTCTCATGACATTTCTAACATTGCCCACAATTATCAACTTTCTAAGTCTTTCTGAGCAAGAGAAATCGCAAAAACAGTCATTTCTTCATTGCCGTCCAAAAACAACGCTTTTTTACACTCCGGTCTCCCTTTCTCTTGGAAACAATGACTTACATCAATTCTTTTACATAATTCTTGTTTCTCATGACATTTCTAACATTGCCCACAATTATCAACTTTCTAAGTCTTTCTGAGCAGGAGAAATCGCAAAACATAGTCATTTCTTCATTGCCGTCCAAAAACAACGCTTTTTTACACTCCTGTCTCCCTTTCTCTTGGAAACAATGACTTACATCAATTCTTTTACATAATTCTTGTTTCTCATGACATTTCTAACATTGCCCACAATTATCAACTTTCTAAGTCTTTCTGAGCAGAAGAAATCGCAAAATATAGTCATTTCTTCATTGCCGTCCAAAAACAACGCTTTTTTACACTCCGGTCTCCCTTTCTCTTGGAAACAATGACTTACATCAATTCTTTTACATAATTCTTGTTTCTCATGACATTTCTAACATTGCCCACAATTATCAACTTTCTAAGTCTTTCTGAGCAAGAGAAATCGCAAAACAGTCATTTCTTCATTGCCGTCCAAAAACAACGCTTTTTTACACTCCGGTCTCCCTTTCTCTTGGAAACAATGACTTACATCAATTCTTTTACATAATTCTTGTTTCTCATGACATTTCTAACATTGCCCACAATTATCAACTTTCTAAGTCTTTCTGAGCAGGAGAAATCGCAAAACATAGTCATTTCTTCATTGCCGTCCAAAAACAACGCTTTTTTACACTCCGGTCTCCCTTTCTCTTGGAAACAATGACTTACATCAATTCTTTTACATAATTCTTGTTTCTCATGACATTTCTAACATTGCCCACAATTATCAACTTTCTAAGTCTTTCTGAGCAGGAGAAATCGCAAAACAGTCATTTCTTCATTGCCGTCCAAAAACAACGCTTTTTTACACTCCGGTCTCCCTTTCTCTTGGAAACAATGACTTACATCAATTCTTTTACATAATTCTTGTTTCTCATGACATTTCTAATATTGCCCACAATTATCAACTTTCTAAGTCTTTCTGAGCAGGAGAAATCGCAAAACATAGTCATTTCTTCATTGCCGTCCAAAAACAACGCTTTTTTACACTCCTGTCTCCCTTTCTCTTGGAAACAATGACTTACATCAATTCTTTTACATAATTCTTGTTTCTCATGACATTTCTAACATTGCCCACAATTATCAACTTTCTAAGTCTTTCTGAGCAGGAGAAATCGCAAAACATAGTCATTTCTTCATTGCCGTCCAAAAACAACGCTTTTTTACACTCCGGTCTCCCTTTCTCTTGGAAACAATGACTTACATCAATTCTTTTACATAATTCTTGTTTCTCATGACATTTCTAACATTGCCCACAATTATCAACTTTCTAAGTCTTTCTGAGCAAGAGAAATCGCAAAACAGTCATTTCTTCATTGCCGTCCAAAAACAACGCTTTTTTACACTCCGGTCTCCCTTTCTCTTGGAAACAATGACTTACATCAATTCTTTTACATAATTCTTGTTTCTCATGACATTTCTAACATTGCCCACAATTATCAACTTTCTAAGTCTTTCTGAGCAGGAGAAATCGCAAAACATAGTCATTTCTTCATTGCCGTCCAAAAACAACGCTTTTTTACACTCCTGTCTCCCTTTCTCTTGGAAACAATGACTTACATCAATTCTTTTACATAATTCTTGTTTCTCATGACATTTCTAACATTGCCCACAATTATCAACTTTCTAAGTCTTTCTGAGCAGAAGAAATCGCAAAACATAGTCATTTCTTCATTGCCGTCCAAAAACAACGCTTTTTACACTCCGGTCTCCCTTTCTCTTGGAAACAATGACTTACATCAATTCTTTTACATAATTCTTGTTTCTCATGACATTTCTAACATTGCCCACAATTATCAACTTTCTAAGTCTTTCTGAGCAGGAGAAATCGCAAAACATAGTCATTTCTTCATTGCCGTCCAAAAACAACGCTTTTTTACACTCCTGTCTCCCTTTCTCTTGGAAACAATGACTTACATCAATTCTTTTACATAATTCTTGTTTCTCATGACATTTCTAACATTGCCCACAATTATCAACTTTCTAAGTCTTTCTGAGCAGGAGAAATCGCAAAACATAGTCATTTCTTCATTGCCGTCCAAAAACAACGCTTTTTTACACTCCGGTCTCCCTTTCTCTTGGAAACAATGACTTACATCAATTCTTTTACTTAATTCTTGTTTCTCATGACATTTCTTACATTGCCCACAATTATCAACTTTCTAAGTCTTTCTGAGCAGGAGAAATCGCAAAAATGTCATTTCTTCATTGCCGTCCAAAAACAACGCTTTTTTAGACTCCGGTCTCCCTTTCTCTTGGAAACAATGACTTACATCAATTCTTTTACATAATTCTTGTTTCTCATGACATTTCTAACATTTCCCAAATTATCAACTTTCTAAGTCTTTCTGAGCAGGAGAAATCGCAAAACATAGTCATTTCTTCATTGCCGTCCAAAAACAACGCTTTTTTACACTCCTGTCTCCCTTTCTCTTGGAAACAATGACTTACATCAATTCTTTTACATAATTCTTGTTTCTCATGACATTTCTAACATTGCCCACAATTATCAACTTTCTAAGTCTTTCTGAGCAGGAGAAATCGCAAAACATAGTCATTTCTTCATTGCCGTCCAAAAACAACGCTTTTTTACACTCCGGTCTCCCTTTCTCTTGGAAACAATGACTTACATCAATTCTTTTACATAATTCTTGTTTCTCATGACATTTCTAACATTGCCCACAATTATCAACTTTCTAAGTCTTTCTGAGCAAGAGAAATCGCAAAACAGTCATTTCTTCATTGCCGTCCAAAAACAACGCTTTTTTACACTCCGGTCTCCCTTTCTCTTGGAAACAATGACTTACATCAATTCTTTTACATAATTCTTGTTTCTCATGACATTTCTAATATTGCCCACAATTATCAACTTTCTAAGTCTTTCTGAGCAGGAGAAATCGCAAAACATAGTCATTTCTTCATTGCCGTCCAAAACAACGCTTTTTTACACTCCTGTCTCCCTTTCTCTTGGAAACAATGACTTACATCAATTCTTTTACATAATTCTTGTTTCTCATGACATTTCTAACATTGCCCACAATTATCAACTTTCTAAGTCTTTCTGAGCAGGAGAAATCGCAAAACATAGTCATTTCTTCATTGCCGTCCAAAAACAACGCTTTTTTACACTCCGGTCTCCCTTTCTCTTGGAAACAATGACTTACATCAATTCTTTTACATAATTCTTGTTTCTCATGACATTTCTAACATTGCCCACAATTATCAACTTTCTAAGTCTTTCTGAGCAAGAGAAATCGCAAAACAGTCATTTCTTCATTGCCGTCCAAAAACAACGCTTTTTTACACTCCGGTCTCCCTTTCTCTTGGAAACAATGACTTACATCAATTCTTTTACATAATTCTTGTTTCTCATGACATTTCTAACATTGCCCACAATTATCAACTTTCTAAGTCTTTCTGAGCAGGAGAAATCGCAAAACATAGTCATTTCTTCATTGCCGTCCAAAAACAACGCTTTTTTACACTCCTGTCTCCCTTTCTCTTGGAAACAATGACTTACATCAATTCTTTTACATAATTCTTGTTTCTCATGACATTTCTAACATTGCCCACAATTATCAACTTTCTAAGTCTTTCTGAGCAGAAGAAATCGCAAAACATAGTCATTTCTTCATTGCCGTCCAAAAACAACGCTTTTTTACACTCCTGTCTCCCTTTCTCTTGGAAACAATGACTTACATCAATTCTTTTACATAATTCTTGTTTCTCATGACATTTCTAACATTGCCCACAATTATCAACTTTCTAAGTCTTTCTGAGCAGGAGAAATCGCAAAACATAGTCATTTCTTCATTGCCGTCCAAAAACAACGCTTTTTTACACTCCTGTCTCCCTTTCTCTTGGAAACAATGACTTACATCAATTCTTTTACATAATTCTTGTTTCTCATGACATTTCTAACATTGCCCACAATTATCAACTTTCTAAGTCTTTCTGAGCAGGAGAAATCGCAAAACATAGTCATTTCTTCATTGCCGTCCAAAAACAACGCTTTTTTACACTCCGGTCTCCCTTTCTCTTGGAAACAATGACTTACATCAATTCTTTTACATAATTCTTGTTTCTCATGACATTTCTAACATTGCCCACAATTATCAACTTTCTAAGTCTTTCTGAGCAAGAGAAATCGCAAAACAGTCATTTCTTCATTGCCGTCCAAAAACAACGCTTTTTTACACTCCGGTCTCCCTTTCAATTGGAAACAATGACTTACATCAATTCTTTTACATAATTCTTGTTTCTCATGACATTTCTAACATTGCCCACAATTATCAACTTTCTAAGTCTTTCTGAGCAGGAGAAATCGCAAAACATAGTCATTTCTTCATTGCAGTCCAAAAACAACGCTTTTTTACACTCCTGTCTCCCTTTCTCTTGGAAACAATGACTTACATCAATTCTTTTACATAATTCTTGTTTCTCATGACATTTCTAACATTGCCCACAATTGTCAACTTTCTAAGTCTTTCTGAGCAGGAGAAATCGCAAAACATAGTCATTTCTTCATTGGCGTCCAAAAACAACGCTTTTTTACACTCCGGTCTCCCTTTCTCTGGAAACAATGACTTACATCAATTCTTTTACATAATTCTTGTTTCTCATGACATTTCTAACATTGCCCACAATTATCAACTTTCTAAGTCTTTCTGAGCAAGAGAAATCGCAAAACAGTCATTTCTTCATTGCCGTCCAAAAACAACGCTTTTTTACACTCCGGTCTCCCTTTCTCTTGGAAACAATGACTTACATCAATTCTTTTACATAATTCTTGTTTCTCATGACATTTCTAACATTGCCCACAATTATCAACTTTCTAAGTCTTTCTGAGCAGGAGAAATCGCAAAACATAGTCATTTCTTCATTGCCGTCCAAAAACAACGCTTTTTTACACTCCTGTCTCCCTTTCTCTTGGAAACAATGACTTACATCAATTCTTTTACATAATTCTTGTTTCTCATGACATTTCTAACATTGCCCACAATTATCAACTTTCTAAGTCTTTCTGAGCAGGAGAAATCGCAAAACATAGTCATTTCTTCATTGCCGTCCAAAAACAACGCTTTTTTACACTCCGGTCTCCCTTTCTCTTGGAAACAATGACTTACATCAATTCTTTTACATAATTCTTGTTTCTCATGACATTTCTAACATTGCCCACAATTATCAACTTTCTAAGTCTTTCTGAGCAAGAGAAATCGCAAAACAGTCATTTCTTCATTGCCGTCCAAAAACAACGCTTTTTTACACTCCGGTCTCCCTTTCTCTTGGAAACAATGACTTACATCAATTCTTTTACATAATTCTTGTTTCTCATGACATTTCTAACATTTCCCACAATTATCAACTTTCTAAGTCTTTCTGAGCAGGAGAAATCGCAAAACATAGTCATTTCTTCATTGCCGTCCAAAAACAACGCTTTTTTACACTCCGGTCTCCCTTTCTCTTGGAAACAATGACTTACATCAATTCTTTTACATAATTCTTGTTTCTCATGACATTTCTAACATTGCCCACAATTATCATTTTTCTAAGTCTTTCTGAGCAGCAGAAATCGCAAAACATAGTCATTTCTTCATTGCCGTCCAAAAACAACGCTTTTTTACACTCCTGTCTCCCTTTCTCTTGGAAACAATGACTTACATCAATTCTTTTACATAATTCTTGTTTCTCATGACATTTCTAACATTGCCCACAATTATCAACTTTCTAAGTCTTTCTGAGCAGGAGAAATCGCAAAACATAGTCATTTCTTCATTGCCGTCCAAAAACAACGCTTTTTTACACTCCGGTCTCCCTTTCTCTTGGAAACAATGACTTACATCAATTCTTTTACATAATTCTTGTTTCTCATGACATTTCTAACATTGCCCACAATTATCAACTTTCTAAGTCTTTCTGAGCAGGAGAAATCGCAAAACATAGTCATTTCTTCATTGCCGTCCAAAAACAACGCTTTTTTACACTCCTGTCTCCCTTTCTCTTGGAAACAATGACTTACATCAATTCTTTTACATAAATCTTGTTTCTCATGACATTTCTAACATTGCCCACAATTATCACTTTCTAAGTCTTTCTGAGCAGGAGAAATCGCAAAACATAGTCATTTCTTCATTGCCGTCCAAAAACAACGCTTTTTTACACTCCTGTCTCCCTTTCTCTTGGAAACAATGACTTACATCAATTCTTTTACATAATTCTTGTTTCTCATGACATTTCTAACATTGCCCACAATTATCAACTTTCTAAGTCTTTCTGAGCAAGAGAAATCGCAAAACAGTCATTTCTTCATTGCCGTCCAAAAACAACGATTTTTTACACTCCGGTCTCCCTTTCTCTTGGAAACAATGACTTACATCAATTCTTTTACATAATTCTTGTTTCTCATGACATTTCTAACATTTCCCACAATTATCAACTTTCTAAGTCTTTCTGAGCAGGAGAAATCGCAAAACATAGTCATTTCTTCATTGCCGTCCAAAAACAACGCTTTTTTACACTCCTGTCTCCCTTTCTCTTGGAAACAATGCCTTACATCAATTCTTTTACATAATTCTTGTTTCTCATGACATTTCTAACATTGCCCACAATTATCAACTTTCTAAGTCTTTCTGAGCAGGAGAAATCGCAAAACATAGTCATTTCTTCATTGACGTCCAAAAACAACGCTTTTTTACACTCCGGTCTCCCTTTCTCTTGGAAACAATGACTTACATCAATTCTTTTACATAATTCTTGTTTCTCATGACATTTCTAACATTGCCCACAATTATCAACTTTCTAAGTCTTTCTGAGCAAGAGAAATCGCAAAAGAGTCATTTCTTCATTGCCGTCCAAAAACAACGCTTTTTTACACTACGGTCTCCCTTTCTCTTGGAAACAATGACTTACATCAATTCTTTTACATAATTCTTGTTTCTCATGACATTTCTAACATTGCCCACAATTATCAACTTTCTAAGTCTTTCTGAGCAGGAGAAATCGCAAACATAGTCATTTCTTCATTGCCGTCCAAAAACAACGCTTTTTTACACTCCTGTCTCCCTTTCTCTTGGAAACAATGACTTACATTAATTCTTTTACATAATTCTTGTTTCTCATGACATTTCTAACATTACCCACAATTATCAACTTTCTAAGTCTTTCTGAGCAGGAGAAATCGCAAAACATAGTCATTTCTTCATTGCCGTCCAAAAACAACGCTTTTTTACACTCCTGTCTCCCTTTCTCTTGGAAACAATGACTTACATCAATTCTTTTACATAATTCTTGTTTCTCATGACATTTCTAACATTGCCCACAATTATCAACTTTCTAAGTCTTTCTGAGCAAGAGAAATCGCAAAACAGTCATTTCTTCATTGCCGTCCAAAAACAACGCTTTTTTACACTCCTGTCCCCCTTTCTCTTGGAAACAATGACTTACATCAATTCTTTTACATAATTCTTGTTTCTCATGACATTTCTAACATTTCCCACAATTATCAACTTTCTAAGTCTTTCTGAGCAGGAGAAATCGCAAAACATAGTCATTTCTTCATTGCCGTCCAAAAACAACGCTTTTTTACACGCCGGTCTCCCTTTCTCTTGGAAACAATGACTTACATCAATTCTTTTACATAATTCTTGTTTCTCATGACATTTCTAACATTGCCCACAATTATCAACTTTCTAAGTCTTTCTGAGCAAGAGAAATCGCAAAACAGTCATTTCTTCATTGCCGTCCAAAAACAACGATTTTTTACACTCCGGTCTCCCTTTCTCTTGGAAACAATGACTTACATCAATTCTTTTACATAATTCTTGTTTCTCATGACATTTCTAACATTGCCCACAATTATCAACTTTCTAAGTCTTTCTGAGCAAGAGAAATCGCAAAACAGTCATTTCTTCATTGCCGTCCAAAAACAACGCTTTTTTACACTCCGGTCTCCCTTTCTCTTGGAAACAATGACTTACATCAATTCTTTTACATAATTCTTGTTTCTCATGACATTTCTAACATTTCCCTCAATTATCAACTCTCTAAGTCTTTCTGAGCAGGAGAAATCGCAAAACATAGTCATTTCTTCATTGCCGTCCAAAAACAACGCTTTTTTACA
Organism: Mixophyes fleayi; assembly: GCF_038048845.1. NCBI lineage: Eukaryota > Metazoa > Chordata > Amphibia > Anura > Limnodynastidae > Mixophyes > Mixophyes fleayi. The sequence continues at coordinate 47,515 of NW_027448315.1, forward strand.
CTCCGGTCTCCCTTTCTCTTGGAAACAATGACTTACATCAATTCTTTTATATAATTCTTGTTTCTCATGACATTTCTAACATTACCCACAATTATCAACTTTCTAAGTCTTTCTGAGCAGGAGAAATCGCAAACATAGTCATTTCTTCATTGCCGTCCAAAAACAACGCTTTTTTACACTCCTGTCTCCCTTTCTCTTGGAAACAATGACTTACATCAATTCATTTACATAATTCTTGTTTCTCATGACATTTCTAACATTGCCCACAATTATCAACTTTCTAAGTCTTTCTGAGCAAGAGAAATCGCAAAACAGTCATTTCTTCATTGCCGTCCAAAAACAACGCTTTTTTACACTCCAGTCTCCCTTTCTCTTGGAAACAATGACTTACATCAATTCTTTTACATAATTCTTGTTTCTCATGACATTTCTAACATTTCCCACAATTATCAACTTTCTAAGTCTTTCTGAGCAGGAGAAATCGCAAAACATAGTCATTTCTTCATTGCCGTCCAAAAACAACGCTTTTTACACTCCGGTCTCCCTTTCTCTTGGAAACAATGACTTACATCAATTCTTTTACATAATTCTTGTTTCTCATGACATTTCTAACATTGCCCACAATTATCAACTTTCTAAGTCTTTCTGAGCAAGAGAAATCGCAAAACAGTCATTTCTTCATTGCCGTCCAAAAACAACGATTTTTTTACACTCCGGTCTCCCTTTCTCTTGGAAACAATGACTTACATCAATTCTTTTACATAATTCTTGTTTCTCATGACATTTCTAACATTGCCCACAATTATCAACTTTCTAAGTCTTTCTGAGCAAGAGAAATCGCAAAACAGTCATTTCTTCATTGCCGTCCAAAAACAACGCTTTTTTACACTCCGGTCTCCCTTTCTCTTGGAAACAATGACTTACATCAATTCTTTTACATAATTCTTGTTTCTCATGACATTTCTAACATTTCCCACAATTATCAACTCTCTAAGTCTTTCTGAGCAGGAGAAATCGCAAAACATAGTCATTTCTTCTTTGCCGTCCAAAAACAACGCTTTTTTACACTCCGGTCTCCCTTTCTCTTGGAAACAATGACTTACATCAATTCTTTTATATAATTCTTGTTTCTCATGACATTTCTAACATTGCCCACAATTATCAACTTTCTAAGTTTTTCTGAGCAAGAGAAATCGCAAAACAGTCATTTCTTCATTGCCGTCCAAAAACAACGCTTTTTTAGACTCCGGTCTCCCTTTCTCTTGGAAACAATGACTTACATCAATTCTTTTACATAATTCTTGTTTCTTATGACATTTCTAACATTTCCCAAATTATCAACTTTCTAAGTCTTTCTGAGCAGGAGAAATCGCAAAACATAGTCATTTCTTCATTGCCGTCCAAAAACAACGCTTTTTTACACTCCTGTCTCCCTTTCTCTTGGAAACAATGACTTACATCAATTCTTTTACATAATTCTTGTTTCTCATGACATTTCTAACATTGCCCACAATTATCAACTTTCTAAGTCTTTCTGAGCAGGAGAAATCGCAAAACATAGTCATTTCTTTATTGCCGTCCAAAACAACGCTTTTTTAGACTCCGGTCTCCCTTTCTCTTGGAAACAATGACTTACATCAATTCTTTTACATAATTCTTGTTTCTTATGACATTTCTAACATTTCCCAAATTATCAACTTTCTAAGTCTTTCTGAGCAAGAGAAATCGCAAAAGAGTCATTTCTTCATTGCCGTCCAAAAACAACGCTTTTTTTACACTCCGGTCTCCCTTTCTCTTGGAAACAATGACTTACATCAATTCTTTTACATAATTCTTGTTTCTCATGACATTTCTAACATTGCCCACAATTATCAACTTTCTAAGTCTTTCTGAGCAGGAGAAATCGCAAAACAGTCATTTCTTCATTGCCGTCCAAAAACAACGCTTTTTTACACTCCTGTCTCCCTTTCTCTTGGAAACAATGACTTACATTAATTCTTTTACATAATTCTTGTTTCTCATGACATTTCTAACATTACCCACAATTATCAACTTTCTAAGTCTTTCTGAGCAGGAGAAATCGCAAAACATAGTCATTTCTTCATTGCCGTCCAAAAACAACGCTTTTTTACACTCCTGTCTCCCTTTCTCTTGGAAACAATGACTTACATCAATTCATTTACATAATTCTTGTTTCTCATGACATTTCTAACATTGCCCACAATTATCAACTTTCTAAGTCTTTCTGAGCAGGAGAAATCGCAAAACATAGTCATTTCTTCATTGCCGTCCAAAAACAACGCTTTTTTACACTCCTGTCTCCCTTTCTCTTGGAAACAATGACTTACATCAATTCTTTTACATAATTCTTGTTTCTCATGACATTTCTAACATTGCCCACAATTATGAACTTTCTAAGTCTTTCTGAGCAGGAGAAATCGCAAAACATAGTCATTTCTTCATTGCCGTCCAAAAACAACGCTTTTTTACACTCCGGTCTCCCTTTCTCTTGGAAACAATGTCTTACATCAATTCTTTTACATAATTCTTGTTTCTCATGCCATTTCTAACATTGCCCACAATTATCAACTTTCTAAGTCTTTCTGAGCAAGAGAAATCGCAAAACAGTCATTTCTTCATTGCCGTCCAAAAACAACGATTTTTTACACTCCGGTCTCCCTTTCTCTTGGAAACAATGACTTACATCAATTCTTTTACATAATTCTTGTTTCTCATGACATTTCTAACATTTCCCACAATTATCAACTTTCTAAGTCTTTCTGAGCAGGAGAAATCGCAAAACATAGTCATTTCTTCATTGCCGTCCAAAAACAACGCTTTTTTACACTCCTGTCTCCCTTTCTCTTGGAAACAATGCCTTACATCAATTCTTTTACATAATTCTTGTTTCTCATGACATTTCTAACATTGCCCACAATTATCAACTTTCTAAGTCTTTCTGAGCAGGAGAAATCGCAAAACATAGTCATTTCTTCATTGCCGTCCAAAAACAACGCTTTTTTACACTCCGGTCTCCCTTTCTCTTGGAAACAATGACTTACATCAATTCTTTTACATAATTCTTGTTTCTCATGACATTTCTAACATTGCCCACAATTATCAACTTTCTAAGTCTTTCTGAGCAAGAGAAATCGCAAAAGAGTCATTTCTTCATTGCCGTCCAAAAACAACGCTTTTTTACACTCCGGTCTCCCTTTCTCTTGGAAACAATGACTTACATCAATTCTTTTACATAATTCTTGTTTCTCATGACATTTCTAACATTGCCCACAATTATCAACTTTCTAAGTCTTTCTGAGCAGGAGAAATCGCAAAACAGTCATTTCTTCATTGCCGTCCAAAAACAACGCTTTTTTACACTCCTGTCTCCCTTTCTCTTGGAAACAATGACTTACATTAATTCTTTTACATAATTCTTGTTTCTCATGACATTTCTAACATTACCACAATTATCAACTTTCTAAGTCTTTCTGAGCAGGAGAAATCGCAAAACATAGTCATTTCTTCATTGCCGTCCAAAAACAACGCTTTTTTACACTCCTGTCTCCCTTTCTCTTGGAAACAATGACTTACATCAATTCATTTACATAATTCTTGTTTCTCATGACATTTCTAACATTGCCCACAATTATCAACTTTCTAAGTCTTTCTGAGCAAGAGAAATCGCAAAACAGTCATTTCTTCATTGCCGTCCAAAAACAACGCTTTTTTACACTCCAGTCTCCCTTTCTCTTGGAAACAATGACTTACATCAATTCTTTTACATAATTCTTGTTTCTCATGACATTTCTAACATTTCCCACAATTATCAACTTTCTAAGTCTTTCTGAGCAGGAGAAATCGCAAAACATAGTCATTTCTTCATTGCCGTCCAAAAACAACGCTTTTTTACACTCCGGTCTCCCTTTCTCTTGGAAACAATGACTTACATCAATTCTTTTACATAATTCTTGTTTCTCATGACATTTCTAACATTGCCCACAATTATCAACTTTCTAAGTCTTTCTGAGCAAGAGAAATCGCAAAACAGTCATTTCTTCATTGCCGTCCAAAAACAACGATTTTTTTACACTCCGGTCTCCCTTTCTCTTGGAAACAATGACTTACATCAATTCTTTTACATAATTCTTGTTTCTCATGACATTTCTAACATTGCCCACAATTATCAACTTTCTAAGTCTTTCTGAGCAAGAGAAATCGCAAAACAGTCATTTCTTCATTGCCGTCCAAAAACAACGCTTTTTTACACTCCGGTCTCCCTTTCTCTTGGAAACAATGACTTACATCAATTCTTTTACATAATTCTTGTTTCTCATGACATTTCTAACATTTCCCACAATTATCAACTCTCTAAGTCTTTCTGAGCAGGAGAAATCGCAAAACATAGTCATTTCTTCTTTGCCGTCCAAAAACAACGCTTTTTTTACACTCCGGTCTCCCTTTCTCTTGGAAACAATGTCTTACATCAATTCTTTTACATAATTCTTGTTTCTCATGCCATTTCTAACATTGCCCACAATTATCAACTTTCTAAGTCTTTCTGAGCAAGAGAAATCGCAAAACAGTCATTTCTTCATTGCCGTCCAAAAACAACGATTTTTTACACTCCGGTCTCCCTTTCTCTTGGAAACAATGACTTACATCAATTCTTTTACATAATTCTTGTTTCTCATGACATTTCTAACATTTCCA